>NW_024070204.1:38440549-38441069 GCF_014754425.2 Oryx dammah | reverse complement strand
TTTTTTTTTTTTTTTTTTTTTGCTTTTTTTTTCTTTTTTTTCCTCAAACTTTTTTTTTTTAAACTGTTAAGTCTTCTATTTCAATACTTTATATTTCTATAACTATTACTTTTCAAAAAAAAAAAGACTCTACTTTTTTAAAGCAAACACCATATATAGTCTTCGTGTGGTTGTTGTTGGTATTTCTTTTTTAATCTTGGGTTTGTTTTTTTTTTTTTCTTATATATATATTTTTTTTCCTTATTTTTTTTTCCATATTTCTTTTTCTTAATATTATTATTTTTTTTAATCTTTTCTCTTTTTTTTTCTTTCTTCCTTCTGCTTCATCTCTTTAACATTGTATTTTTGAAAATCTAACCTCTACTCTAGGTTTTTAATCTTTGCTTTTCGGTTTTTGTTGTCAATCTTGTACATTTCATAACCCAATCTTACCTGACAGCGAGATTACTGGCGTGACCACTCTCTCCTCCTTTTGGACTCTCCTTTTTCTCCACCAGGTGGCCTCTGTCTCTCCCCCCCC
>NW_024070204.1:38213256-38440449 GCF_014754425.2 Oryx dammah | reverse complement strand
CCCCATCTCTCCTATATCCAACTCAGTGATTCTCTGTGTGTTCTAGATGGTGGAGAGCACCTAAGGAACTGATTACTGGCTGGACCTGTCTCTCTCCTTTTCATTCCTCTCTCTTACCCTCCTGGCCACCTCTGTCTACTTCCTCTCTCTCCTCTTCCCTGTATAACTCCGTGAATACCTCTGAGAGGTCCAGACTATCGAGCGCACATAAAGAAGTGACTATTGACTAGCTTGCTCTCTCCTCTTTTGATCTCACCGCATCTCATCCCAGTCACCTCTAACTACCTCCTCCCTCTTCTCTTCTCCATGTAACCCAGTGAACCTCTCTGGGTGCCCCTCAATGTGGAGAAACCTTTCATCTTTAGCCTAGATGCTATATCATTGGTGCTGTATAGAAGGAGAAGTCTAGAGACCACCGTAAAAATAAAACCAAAAACCAGAAGCAGGAGGCTTAAGTCCAAAGCTTGAGAACATCAGAGAACTCCTGAATTCAGGGAACATTAAGCAATAGGAGCTCATCAAATGCCTCCAAACCTACACTGAAACAAAGCTCCACCCAAGGGCCAACAAGTTCCAGAGCAAGACATAGCACACAAATTCTCCAGCAACACAGGAACACACCCCTGAGCTTCAATATACAGGCAGTTCAAAGTTACTCCAAAACTTTAGACGTCTCATAACCCATTACTGGTCATTCCACTGCATTCCAGAGAGAAGAAACCCAGCTCCACCAACCAGACCTCCAACACAAGCTTCCCTAACCAGGAAACCTGGACAAGCCACTGATACAACCCCACCCACAGTGAGGAAGCTCCACAATAAAGAGAACTCCACAAATTACCAGAATATAAAAAGGCCATTCCAAACGCAGCAATATAACCAAGATGAAGAGACAGAGGAATACCCAACAGGTAAAGGAGCAGGAGAAATGCCCACCAAACCAGACAAAAGAGGAAGAGATAGGGAATCTACCTGAGAAAGAATTCCGAATATTGATAGTGAAAATGATCCAAAACCTTGAAGTCAAAATGGAATCACAGATAAATACCCTAGAGACAAGGATTGAGAAGATGCAAGAAATGTTCAACAAGGACTTGGAAGAAATAAAAAAGAGTCAATATACAATGAATAATGCAATAAATGAGATCAGAAACACTCTGGAGGCAACAAATAATAGAATAACGGAGGCAGAAGATAGGATTAGTGAAATAGAAGACAGAATGGTAGAAATAAATGAATCAGAGAGGAAAAAAGAAAAACGAATTAAAAGAAATGAGGACAATCTCAGAGACCTCCAGGACAATATGAAACGCTCCAACATTCGAATTATAGGAGTCCCAGAAGAAGAAGACAAAAAGAAAGACCATGAGAAAATCCTTGAGGAGATAATAGTTGAAAACTTCCCTAAAATGGGGAAGGAAATAATCACCCAAGTCCAAGAAACCCAGAGAGTCCCAAATAGGATAAACCCAAGGCGAAACACCCCAAGACACATATTAATCAAATTAACAAAGATCAAACACAAAGAACAATTATTAAAAGCAGCAAGGGAAAAACAACAAATAACACACAAGGGGATTCTCATAAGGATAACAGCTGATCTCTCAATAGAAACTCTTCAGGCCAGGAGGGAATGGCAAGACATACTTAAAGTGATGAAAGAAAATAACCTACAGCCCAGATTACTATACCCAGCAAGGATCTCATTCAAATACGAAGGAGAAATCAAAAGCTTTACAGACAAGCAAAAGCTGAGAGAATTCAGCACCACCAAACCAGCTCTCCAACAAATTCTAAAGGATACTCTCTAGACAGGAAACACAAAAAGGGAGTATAAACCCGAACCCAAAATAATAAAACAAATGGCAACCGGATCATACTTATCAATAATTACCTTAAACGTAAATGGATTGAATGCCCCAACCAAAAGGCAAAGACTGGCCGATTGGATACAAAAACAAGAACCCTCTATATGCTGCTTACAAGAGACCCACCTCAAAACAAGGGACACATACAGACTGAAAGTGAAGGGTTGGAAAAAGATATTCCATGCAAACAGAGACCAAAAGAAAGCAGGAGTGGCAATACTCATATCCGATAAAATAGACTTTAAAACAAAGGCTGTGAAAAGAGACAAAGAAGGCCACTACATAATGATCAAAGGATCAATCCAAGAAGAAGATATAACAATTATAAATATATATGCACCCAATATAGGAGCACCACAATATGTAGGACAAATGCTAACAAGTATGAAAGAGGAAATTAACAACAACACAATAATAGTGGGAGACTTTAATACCCCACTCACACATATGGACAGATCAACTAAACAGAAAATTAACAAAGAAATGCAAACTTTAAATGATACATTAGACCAGTTAGACCTAATTGATATCTATAGGACATTTCACCCCAAAGCAATGAATTTCACCTTTTTCTCAAGTGCTCATGGAACCTTCTCAAGGATAGATCACATCCTGGGCCATAAATATAACCTTGATAAATTCAAAAAAATCGAAATCATTCCAAGCATCTTTTCTGACCATAATGCACTAAGATTAGATCTCAATTACAGGAGGAAACCTATTAAAAATTCCAACATATGGAGGCTGAACAACACGCTTCTGAATAACCAACAAATCACAGAAGAAATCAAAAAAGAAATCAAAATATGCATAGAAACTAATGAAAATGAAAACACAACAACCCAAAACCTGTGGGACACTATAAAAGCAGTGCTAAGAGGAAAGTTCATAGCAATACAGGCATACCTCAAGAAACAAGAAAAAAGACAAATAAATAACCTAACTCTACACCTAAAGCAACTAGAAAAGGAAGAATTAGAGAACCCCAGAGTTAGCAGAAGGAAAGAAATCTTAAAAATTAGGGCAGAAATAAATGCAAAAGAAACAAAAGAGACCATAGCAAAAATCAACAAAGCCAAAAGCTGGTTCTTTGAAAGGATAAATAAAATTGACAGACCATTAGCCAGACTCATCAAGAAGCAAAGAGAGAAAAATCAAATCAATAAAATTAGAAATGAAAATGGAGAGATCACAACAGACAACACAGAAATACAAAGGATCATAAGAGACTACTATCAGCAATTATATGCCAATAAAATGGACAACCTGGAAGAAATGGACAAATTCTTAGAAAAATACAATTTTCCAAAACTAAACCAGGAAGAAATAGACAATCTTAACAGACCCATCACAAGCACGGAAATTGAAACTGTAATCAGAAATCTTCCAGCAAACAAAAGCCCAGGTCCAGACGGCTTCACAGCTGAATTCTACCAAAAATTTCGAGAAGAGTTAACACCTATCCTACTCAAACTCTTCCAGAAAATCGCAGAGGAAGGGAAACTTCCAAACTCATTCTATGAGGCCACCATCACCCTAATACCAAAACCTGACAAAGATACTACAAAAAAGGAAAACTACAGGCCAATATCACTGATGAACATAGATGCAAAAATCCTCAACAAAATTCTAGCAATCAGAATCCAACAACACATTAAAAAGATCATACACCATGACCAAGTGGGCTTTATCCCAGGGATGCAAGGATTCTTCAACATCCGCAAATCAATCAATGTAATTCACCACATTAACAAATTGAAAAATAAAAACCATATGATTATCTCAATAGATGCAGAGAAGGCCTTTGACAAAATTCAACATCCATTTATGATAAAAACTCTCCAGAAAGCAGGAATAGAAGGAACATACCTCAATATAATAAAAGCTATATATGACAAACCCACAGCAAACATTATCCTCAATGGTGAAAAATTGAAAGCATTTCCCCTGAAGTCAGGAACAAGACAAGGGTGCCCACTTTCACCACTACTATTCAACATAGTTCTGGAAGTTTTAGCCACAGCAATCAGAGCAGAAAAAGAAATAAAAGGAATCCAAATTGGAAAAGAAGAAGTAAAACTCTCACTGTTTGCAGATGACATGATCCTCTACATAGAAAACACTAAAGACTCTACCAGAAAATTACTAGAGCTAATTAATGAATATAGTAAAGTTGCAGGATATAAAATCAACACACAGAAATCCCTTGCATTCCTATACACTAATAATGAGAAAGTAGAAGAAGAAATTAAGGAAACAATTCCATTCACCATTGCAACCAAAAGAATAAAATACTTAGGAATATATCTACCTAAAGAAACTAAAGACCTATATACAGAAAACTATAAAACACTGATGAAAGAAATCAAAGAGGACACTAATAGATGGAGAAATATACCATGCTCATGGATCGGAAGAATCAATATAGTGAAAATGAGTATATTACCCAAAGCAATTTACAAATTCAATGCAATCCCTATCAAGATACCGGCGATATTTTTCGCAGAACTAGAACAAATAATTTCAAGATTTGTATGGAAATACAAAAAACCACGAATAGCCAAAGCAATCTTGAGAAAGAAGAATGGAACTGGAGGAATCAATTTGCCTGACTTCAGGCTCTACTACAAAGCCACAGTAATCAAGACAGTATGGTATTGGCACAAAGACAGACATATAGATCAATGGAACAAAATAGAAAGCCCAGAGATAAATCCACATACATATGGACACCTTATCTTTGACAAAGGAGGCAAGAATATACAATGGAGTAAAGACAATCTCTTTAACAAGTGGTGCTGGGAAAACTGGTCAACCACTTGTAAAAGAATGAAACTAGATCACTTTCTAACACCGCACACAAAGATAAACTCAAAATGGATTAAAGATCTAAATGTAAGACCAGAAACTATAAAACTCTTAGAGGAGAACATAGGCAAAACACTCTCCGACATAAACCACAGCAGGATCCTCTATGATCCACCTCCCAGAATTCTGGAAATAAAAGCAAAAATAAACAAATGGGATCTAATTAAAATTAAAAGCTTCTGCACAACAAAGGAAAACATAAGCAAAGTGAAAAGACAGCCTTCCGAATGGGAGAAAATAATAGGAAATGAAGCAACTGACAAACAACTAATCTCAAAAATATACAAGCAACTCCTGCAGCTCAATTCCAGAAAAATAAACGACCCAATAAAAAAATGGGCCAAAGAACTAAATAGACATTTCTCCAAAGAAGACATACGGATGGCTAACAAACACATGAAAAGATGCTCAACATCACTCATTATTAGAGAAATGCAAATCAAAACCACAATGAGGTACCACTTCACACCAGTCAGAATGTCTGCGATCCAAAAATCTGCAAGCAATAAATGCTGGAGAGGATGTGGAGAGAAGGGAACCCTCCTACACTGTTGGTGGGAATGCAAACTAGTACAGCCACTATGGAGAACAGTGTGGAGATTCCTTAAAAAATTGCAAATAGAACTGCCTTATGACCCAGCAATCCCACTGCTGGGCATACACACAGAGGAAATCAGAATTGAAAGAGACACATGTACCCCAATGTTCATTGCAGCACTGTTTATAATAGCCAGGACATGGAAACAACCTAGATGTCCATCAGTAGACGAATGGATAAGAAAGCTGTGGTACATATACACAATGGAATATTACTCAGCCATTAAAAAGAATACATTTGAATCAGTTCTGCTGAGATGGATGAAACTGGAGCCGATTATACAGAGTGAAGTGAGCCAGAAAGAAAAACACCAATACAGTATACTAACACATATATATGGAATTTAGGAAGATGGCAATGATGACCCTGTGTGCAGGACAGCAAAAAAGACACAGATGTGTATAGCGGACTTTTGGACTCAGAGGGAGAGGGAGAGGGTGTGATGATTTGGGAGAATGGCATTGAAACATGTATAATATCATGTAAGAATCGAAATGCCAGTCTATGTCTGATGCAGGATATGACACGCTTGGGGCTGACGCGCGGGGATGACCCAGAGAGATGTTGTGGGGAGGGGGGTGGGAGGGGGGCTCATGTTTGGGAACGCATGTACACCTGTGGTGGATTCATGTCAATCTATGCCAAAACCAATACAGAATTGTAAAGTAAAAATTAAAAATAAATAAAAAAAATAAAAATAAAAATAAATAAGTCTTTGGCATAAATATTATCATCTACCTTGTATAATGAAACTGAAGCCCCTATAAGCTCTATGTCACAGAGTTAGTGAGCGACAGCCTGGGTTAATAGGCAGTTGCCTGAAATGTGTGACTTTCTATTATACCAAACAATATTTGGAGATCTCAAGAAGACTTGATTGTAATTTGCCTGAAATGAGAGGACCATTGAAGATCCTTGCAGAGAAGTAAGTTGATGCTGTATATCTACCAGATATGAGAGATACCAGCAGCCATACTATTTACTGTAAAATACTGAGTAGTGTATGAAAACATGGTCAAGAAGAGAGAGGGGCTCTACCCTTATTTCCATGGGTAATGAAGACTTTGAGCAAGTCTCTAGCCAGTTTGCTATGACCAGTGTGTTCTCTTGGCAAAACACTGTTAACCTTTGCCCTGCTTCATTCTGTACTCCAAGGCCAAATTTGCCTGTTACTCCAGGTGTTCCTTGACTTCCTACTTTTGCATTCCAGTCCCCTATAGTGAAATGGACACATGGACATCACCAGATTGCCAACACCAAGATCAAATTGATTGTACTATTTGCAGCCAAAGATGGAGAAGCTCTATACAGTCGGCAAAAACAAGACCAGGAGCTGAACTGCAGCTCAGATCATGAACTCCTTATTGCCAAATTCAGACTGAAATTGAAGAAAGTGGGGAAAACCACTAGACCATTCAGGTATGACCTAAATCAAATCCCTTATGATTATACAGTGGAAGTGACAAATAGGTTTAAGGGACTAAATCTGATAGACAGAGTACCTGATGAACTATGGATGGAGGTTCATTACATTGTACAGGAGACAGGAATCAAGACTATCCCTAAGGAAAAGAAATGCAAAAAAGCAAAATGGCTGTCTGAGGAGGTCTTACAAATAGCTGTGAAAAGAAAAGAAGTGAAAAGCAAAGGAGAAAAGGAAAGATATACCCATTTGAATGCAGAGTTCCAAAGAATAGCAAGGAGAGATAAGAAAGCCTTCCTCGGTGATCAATGCAAAGAAATAGAGGAAAACAACAGAATGGGAAAGACTAGAGATCTATTCAAGAAAATTAGAGATACTGAGGGAACATGGCATGAATGATGGGCTCAATAAAGGACAGAAATGGTAGGGACCTAACAGAAGCAGAAGATATTAAGAAGAGGTGGCAAGAATACACAGAAGAACAGTACAGAAAAGTTCTTTATGACCCAGATAATCATGATGGAGTGATCACTCATCTAGAGCCAGACATCCTGGAATGTGAAGTCAAGTGGGCCTTAGGAAGCATCACTACAAACAAAGCTAGTGGAAGTGATGGAATTTCAGTTGAGCTATTTCAAGTCCTAAAAGATGATGCTGTGAAAGTGTTGCACTCAATATGCCAGCAAATTTGGAACACTCAGCAGTGGCCACAGGACTGGAAAAGGTCAGTTTTCATTCCAATCCCAAAGAAAGGCAATGCCAAAAATTGCTCAAACTACTGCACAATTGCATTCATCTCACACGCTAGTAAAGTAATGCTCACAATTCTCCAAGCCAGGCTTCAGCAATATGTGAACCATGAACTTCCAGATGTTCAAGCTGGATTTAGAAAAGGCAGAGGAACCAAAGATCAAATTGCCAACATCCACAGGATCATCAAAAAAGCAAGAGATCCAGAAAAACATCTATTTCTGCTTTATTGACTATGCCAAAGCCTTTGACTGTGTGGATTACAATAAACTGTGGAAAATTCTGAAAGAGATGGGAATACCCGACCACCTGACCTGCCTCTTGAAAAACCTGTATGCAGTTCAAGGAGCAACAGTTAGAACTGGACATGGAACAACAGACTGGTTCCAAATAGGAAAAGGAGTATGTTAAGGCTGTATATTGTCACCCTGCTTATTTAACTTATATGCAGAGTATATCATGAGAAATACTGGGCTGGAGAAAGCACAAGCTGGAATCAAGATGGCTGGGAGAAACATCAATAACCTCAGAAATGCAGATGACACCACCTTTACAACAGAAAGTGAAGAACTAAAGCGCCTCTTGATGAAAGTGAAAGAGAGGAGTGAAAATGTTGGCTTAAAGCTCAACATTCAGAAAACTAAGATCATGGCATCTGGCCCCATCACTTCATGGCAAATAGATGAGGAAACAGTGGAAACAGTGGCTAACTTTATTTTGGAGGCTCCAAAATCACTGCAGATGGTGATTGCAGTCATGAAATTTAAAAATGCTTACTCCTTGGAAGGAAAGTTATGACCAACCTAGACAGCATATTCAAAAGCAGAGACATTACTTTGCCAACAAAGGCCTGTCTAGTCAAGGCTATGGTTTTTCCAGTAGTCATGTATGGATGTGAGAACTGGACTCTAAAGAAAGCTGAGCACAGAAGAATTGATGCTTTTGAACTGTGGTGTTGGAGAAGACTCTTGAGAGTCCCTTGGATTGCAAGGAGATCCAACCAGTCCATCCTAAAGGATATCAGTCTTGAGTGTTCATTGAAAGGATTGATGTTGAAGCTGAAACTCCAACACTTTGGCCACATTATGCAAAGAGCTGACTCATTGGAAAAAACCCTGATGCTCGAAAGACTGAGGGCAGGAAGAGAAGGGGACAGCAGAGGATGAGATGGTTGGATGGCATCGCCAACTCAATGGACATGAGTTTGGGTATACTCTGGGAGTTGGTGATGGACAGGGAGGCCTGGCATGCTGCGGTTCATGGGGTCGCAAAGAGTCGGACATGACTCAGCTACTGAACTGACTGTCTAGCCAGTTTGCCCTCCTATTCCTCCTCTGTAAAGTGATTTGTAATTTTTTTATAGATAGATTCCATGACTGCTATAAAGGAGAAGTCAAGCCTTCCATTAATCTGTGGCATTAACTAAGATTTGAACAACGTTTTACATTTTTCTATGGCATTTAGAGCTTCATAGCATTTCTTAATGACCCAGAATCTGTTCTAGAAGAGCTGTGTGTCCATACTGAATGATTTATCTATGTCTCTGGTGTTGGACCAGAGATTGAATGGAGAGAAAAGGAACAGAGCCCATGGTTGAAACTACCTCTGACCCCAACTTTGGACTTCAAATTCATCATGCATTTCTATAATGGCATCTTTGCCTGGAAGATAAAAAGATGAAAGTATGGGAGGAAATCTCCAATTTGAGCTTTTATTCGGGGATAAGTATTTTAATTTCAGCTCCACTTTAAAAACCTATAAACACCTGCTTCTAGCCTCATTTCCCAGTAGAATGAGGCATATGATCCTCATGGTGCCTGGAGAACTTTCTGGAGTTTCTGGAATGCACTTCCTGGAGAGCATGCATTGGTAGGTGTGTCTCCTTTTGTTAAGAGAGTTTCTCCCCAGGCAAAGCTGGGAAGACCACTTGCACTCTGAGAATGGGCCCCACATAAGCCTGGGTTGGGTGCTTTGTGGAGCCTTCTCTCCAGAACCCTTGGTAGCCATCCTCTTTGGAAGGAATAAAGGTGAGCCTCCTGCCACCACCTAATGAAGAATCATACATCCTCCCTCCTCCATAAATGTTTGGGCTGGTTTCCTCTATCTTCTGGCCAGATTGTCTCTCTTATCTAAGAGGTCTTTTTCTAATAAGATAGCAAGACATTTGATGTTATATCTACCAATTTTGTCTCTCAGCCTTTAGAGTTCTTTATATATTGTGGACTGTAGCCCACCAGGCTCCTCTGTCCCTGGAATTTTCCAGGCAAGAATACTAGAGTGGGTTGTCATTTCCTCCTCCAGGGGATCTTCCAGGCCTGGGAGTTGAACTCACATCTCTTGTGTCTTCTGCATTGGCAGGCGGATTCTTTCCACTGAGCCATCTGGGAATCCCGTAATATATACAGTAGTACTAAAAACTGCCAAACTACATAATGAATATCTGTTCATTCAATAAACAAATGAACTCTGAAGTTGTATCTTGAGAAAACACTGTAATTCCTTCACTTTTTCTCTTTGATATTTCCCCAAACCACAGAGCTTTCTGTTCAGGCTCCTGTTCACACTATAGCATTGGCTGGTTTGCAGCAGCACCCCCAAGGTGAGATGTGGACAGGGAGGTTTTGCCCTCACATATTCAGACTCACAGTCAACTCTCCTCTGGGCATTTCCATTTGGGTATCTAAAAAAATTTTGAACCTTTGTATGTTCAATCATTTCTTGCTTTTTCTTCCAGTACCAGCTATTTTTTCCCCCAGATATCTAAGTTACTTACAACTGTCTTCTTTCAGTTACTCAAGCCAAAAATTTTGTGTTATTCTTGTCTCTTTCCTTTCTTTCATATCCCACAACCAACCTGTCAGCAAAATTTGTTAGCTCTACCTTCAAAAAATATTCAGAAACTGACCACTTCTCACATCTCCACTGTCAAATCACCATCATCCCTCACCAGGATTATTTCAATTGCCTTTGAAACTGGATTCCTGCTTCCACATGCTCCCCTAGAGTCTACTTTGAACTGTGGTCAGAAAGGTCCTGTTAAGGTACAAGTCAAATTATGTTATCTTTTGATCAAAATCTTTCAAGAACTTCCCATCTCACTTGGAATAAAAGCCGAAGTCTTTACACTCTGGCTCCTCTGTTACTTTTCAGAACTCATCTCCTATTACTTCACCCCGTGTTCACTCTGCTTCAGCCATGCTGTTCTCCTTGCTGTTTTTGAAGATGTATGGTACATTCCATGAAGCCTTTGTATGTGTTCTTGTTCAATCATCCACTAGCTGGCTCCGCTGTATTCAGATCTTTATGCAAATATCTCCTTTTGGGTGAGACTTCTTTTGGCTACTCTATCTAATAATGCATCCTATCCATATCTCCTAAGTGTACAAATGTTGCATTGATTTTTCTCTGATTAGTTTTCCTCATAGCATCTGTTATGGGTTGAATTGTGTCCCCAGAAGGTTGTATTAAAAGTCTTCACCTACAGTACCTATGGATGTGATTTTATTTGGAAATAATGTCTGTAGATTTACTCAAACTCATTAGAGTGGGCTCATTAGAATAGGCCATAACCCAATAAGACGTGTGCTTTTTATGAGAAGAAGAAGGCACCATAGGAAGACAGAGACATTCAGAAAGAACATTTTGTGATGACAGAAGCAGAGACTGGAGTGATGTACCTATAAACTAAGCAATGTCTTGACTTTCGACTTCTAACCTCCAGACTGGGAGAAAATACATTTTTCTTGCTTGAGGATACCCAGTTTGTGGCACATTATTATGGCAGCCCTGGCGAATGAATACAGAATATATCACACCACCTGATGTACTATATATTCTACATAGTTCCTGTGTTTATTGCTTGTCTCCCTGATGCCAGGACTTACCTGATAGCTCAGTTGGTGAAGAATCACCTGCAATCCAGGAGACCCCGGTTCAATTCCTGGGTTGGGAAGATCCGCTGGAGAAGGGATAGGCTACCCACTCCAGTATTCTTGGGCTTCCCTTGTGGCTCAGCTGGTAAAGAATCTGCTTGCAACGCAGGAGACCTGGGTTTGATCCCTGGGTTGGAAAGATCCCCTGGAAAAGGGAAAGGCTTCCTACTCCAGTATTCTAGCCTGGAGAATGCCATGGACTGTATAGTCCATGGAGTCGCAAAGAGATGGACACGACTGAGTGACTTTCACTTTCGCTTCCCTGATGATGTAACATAAACTCCAGGGAGGACATACCAATTCTGACTCCCTGTTCCACACTGCCGTGATCTCTGCTGGGTTCTACCTAATTTGACTATCTAAAGCTTGATTGATCCTAATGCTTCCTGGGGGAACCTGCAAAGTAATCTCATGAAAATAAGAACTGAACTCAAAACAAGAACTGGAAACTGTAGCTCCTATATAAAGATAGTAGGGTGGAGGAGGATGGTCAGAGGAAGGTTCATCAGGGAGGGGATATATGTATACATATGGCTGATTTACACTGTTGTACAGCAGAAACTAAAACAACATTGTAAAGCAATTATACTCAAGTTTAAAATAAATCAGTTCAGTTCAGTTGCTCAGTCATGTCCAACTCTTTGCAACCCCATGGACTGCAGCATGCCAGACTTCCCTGTCCATCACCAACTGCCAGAGCTTGCTCAAACTCATGTCCATTGAGTCAGTGATATCATCCAACCATCTCATCCTCTGTCGTCCCCTTCTCCCCCTGCCTTCAATATATCCCAGCATCAGGGTCTTCTCCAGTGAGTCAGTTCTTCACATTAGGTGGCCAAAGTCTTGAAGCCTTGGCTTCAGCATCAGTCCTTCCAATGAATATTCAAGACTGATTTCCTTTAGGACTGGTTTGATCTCTTCGCAGTCCAAGGGACTCTCAAGAGTCTTCTCCAACACCACAGTTCAAAAGCATCAATTCTTCAGCACTCAGCTTTCTTTACAGTCCAACTCACATCCATACATGACTACTGTAAAAACCATAGCTTTGACTTAGATGGACCTTTGTAGGCAAAGTACTGTCTCTGCTTTTTAATCTGCTGTCTAGGTTTGTCATAGCTTTTCTTCCAAGGAGCAGGTGTCTTTTAATTGCATAGCTGTAGTCACCATCTGCAGTGATTTTGGAGCCCAAGAAAATAAAGTCTGTCACTATTTCCTTTGTTTCCCCATCTACTTGCCATGAAGTGAAGGGACCAGGTTCCATGATGTTAGTTTTTTGAATGTTGAGTTTCAAGCCAGCTTTTTCACTCTCCTCTTTCACATTCATCAAGAGGATCTTTAGTTCCTCTTTGCTTTCTGCATAAGGGTGGTGACATTCGAATATCTGAGGTAATTGAAAATAAAGAGAGCAAAAGGGTAATTTGGAGACTATGTGAACGTTGAGACTTTAGGATCTGTGATCTACCACACAGGGACTCATCCACTGGGACTCACATCCAGTACTGACCATGTTCCCAGACTGAGTGGTGGAAGGAGTTAGGTAAGTGGACAGGGGGGCCTGGCGTGCTGAGATCCACAGGGTCACAAAGAGTCGGACACGACTGAGCGACTGAACTGAACTCAAGTGCCTGCATACTTGGTGAAGAAAATCCTGATGAACTGGTTGGACATAGAAGGACACATATCACAGAGAATTCCTGATAGTTATAAAAATATCTTGCCCCCAATTTACTTGCTTTTGTTTTCTCCTCATGTTGTTAGCTGTAATAGCTTTTAATTTTTTTCACAGCAAAGTGTCTCAATAACACTATGCCCCAAAGGAAAATGTGTTCTCTTTGTAACACAATATTATATGCATTATTGAATTCTGAAACTAATATGTTAGAAAAGCAATGCACAATGTACAAAGTATTCTCTAGAATGTCTTAGAGCATATAGAATAACACTGAAGAGAAGTGGTGTCCATCACCCTGGAGATGGCCTATATCTTTTCCCTGGTCTATAAACATAAATAGAAAATGTTATGGGGACAAAAAGCAAGGAACTGAAAAAAGAAAATGAAGGCTTTTATGGCAATATAGTGCAGTGTTTGGAGGAATAGATAGAGACGGATTTAAATCCTGTTCCTAAGACTCAATAGCTGTGGATGGACACTACAATTTCCCAGAGTAAAACCTGCCTTAGAGTTTTATGGTGGGTTGTAAATGAAATGCATGCAGAAACTTCTTAGTTCAGTTCTTAGCAAATGGTACCAATTATTGTTATGTTTCCCAATGCAATTACTACCTGTAGGTGAGATTTATTTTAACATATTATGAAAGAACATCTATTGAGAGAGAGACTCACCTTGCTGTAGAGCTGCTCAGAACCTCCCTTGAGGAAATGATCTGAATGTGCTTGTTGACAGTAACTATTACTTTGGAAAAGGAATCATTCACAGCCTTCCTGATTACTGTATCTCTACCCATCATTATCCTTTTCATCTTACTTGACTATAAATATATAATCTAATGATCCTTTCACTTAAATCAGTCCTTTGATGATGGGATTTCAAAGTGCCTTTTAGCCACTCATTAATTAGGCAAATCCAACCATTTTTTTACAGCCTCTCACTGAGACACTTGAAGAAGTTTGGGAAATAGAAAATTCCCCCTGATTCTTCCAGAGAAGACAGAGAGACAGCCTCGCAAATTTTAAAGCATCATATAGGGGAGGAGAACTGTCCTTCCATGAGTTAACTTTATTACTATTGCCTTACTAGTGTTTCTTTGAAAGTTCTTAAAAGCTTTTATCAAATGCATAAATTGACCACAGTCTATGACAAGACAATTCAACCCTCTTGGAAACTTTGCCTCTCTGTTTTAATTATCTTCCTCTTTAAGGCCTGGTATCGTGAATTCTGATGCCATAGCATTATGTTCACCTTTCTTCAGTTCAGTTCAGTTCAGTCACTCAGTTGTGTCCGACTCTTTGTAACCCCATGGACTGCAGCATGCCAGACTTCCCTGTCCATCACCAACTGCCAGAGCTTGCTCAAACTCATGTCCATCAGGTCGCTGATGCCATCCAACCATCTCATTGCCTGTCACCCCCTTCTCCTGACTTCAATCTTTCCCAGCATCAGGGTCTTTTCCAATGAGACAGTTCTTTGCATCAGGTGGCCAAAGTATTGGAGCTTCAGCTTTAGCATCAGTCCTTCCAGTGAATATTCAGGATTGATTTCCTTTAGGATTGACTGGTTTGATGTCTTTGCAGTCAAAGGAACTCTCAAAAGTCTTCTCCAACACCACAGTTCAAAAGCATCAAATCTTCAGCACTCAGCTTTCTTTATGGTTCAACTCTCACATCCATACATAACTATTGGAAAAACTATAGCTTTGACTAGACAGACTTTGTCAGCAAAGTAATATTTCTGCTTTTTAATATACTGTCTAGGTTGGTCAAGCTTTTCTTCCAAGGAGCAAGCATCTGTTAATTCCATGGCTGCAGTCACCATCTGCAGTGATTTTGGAGCCCGAGAAAATAAAGTCTGTCACTGTTTCCTTTGTTTCCCCATCTATTTGCCATGAAGTGATGGGACTGGTTGCTGTGATTTTCATTTTTTGAATGTTGAGTTTTTCATTCTCCTCTTTCACTTTCATCCAGAGGCTCTTTAGTTCTTCACTTTCTGCCATAAGGGTGGTGTCATCTGCGTATCTGAGGTTATTGATATTTCTCTTGGCAATCTTGATTCCAGCTTGTGCTTCATTCAGCCCAGTATTTGGCATTATGTACTCTGCATATAATTTAAATAAGCAGGGTGACAATATACAGCCTTGATGTACTCCTTTCCCAATTTGGAACCAGTCTGTTGTTCCATGTCAGTTTTAACTGTTGCTTCTTGACCTGCATATAGTTTTTCCAGGAGCCAAGTAAGAGGGTCTGGTATTCCCATCTCTTGGAGAATTTTCCAGTTTGTTGTGATCCACACAGTCAAAGGCTTTGGCATAGTCAATAAAGCAGAAGTATATGTTTTTCTGGAACTCTCATGATTTTTTGATGATCCAACAGATGTTGGCAATTTGATCTCTGATTCCTCTGCCTTTTCTAAATCTAGCTTGAACATCTGTAAGTTCTCAGTGAATGTATTTTTGAAGCCTAGCTTGGAGAATTATGAGCATTACTTTGCTTGCGAGTGAGGTGAGTGCAATTGTGAGGTTGTTTGAACATTCTTTGACATTGCCTTTCTTTGGGATTGAAATGAAAACTGACATTTTCCAGTTCTGTGGCCACTGCTGAATTTTACAAATTTGCTGGCATATTGAGTGCAACACTTTAACAGTATCATCTTTTAGGATTTGAAATAGCTCAATTGGAATTCTATCACCTCCACTAGCTTTGTTCATAGTGATGGTTACTAAGGCCCACTTGACTTTGCATTCCAGAATGTCTGGCTCTAGGTGAGTGATCACACCATCATGGTTATCTGGGTCATTAAAATCTTTTTTTGTATAGTTCTTCTGTGTATTCTTGCCACCTCTTCTTAATATCTTCTGCTTCTATTAAGTCCATAGTGTTCTGTCCTTTATTGTGCCCATTTTTGCATGAAATGTTCCCTTGGTACCTCTAATTTTCTTGAAGAGATCTATAGTCTTTCCCATTCTTTTTTTTTTTTTTTCACTATTTCTTTGCACTGATCACTGAGGAAGGCTTTCTTATCTCTCTGTGGTATTCTGTGGAACCCTGCATTCAGATGGATATATCTTTCCTTTTTTCCTTTTCACCTTTCTTATTTCGTGGAAAGAGTTACCTAGCTGAGGTACCTAGCTGAGGTTCCATTTTCCTCTTAACCAGGTGGAACTGGCTGTTAGATAACTGAATTTAAAAGTACCAGGCTAAAGGAAAGCATCAGTTTGAAAGTGAACCAGGAACTTGATTGGAGCTGAACTTTGGCTGGCAATCTGAGCGGGGTACTTGGCTGTCAACAAATGAGGCATTTTAATTAAAAACTTTTGTTGCATCATCACAGAGAGTAAAGGCACTATGATTCCAGAGATCATATGTTAGATGGTTAAGGAGGGTCTCCTGCTATAAGACTCTCATCAGAATCTGACCTTTAGGATTATGGAAGATGATGAGAAAGAAAATGTGCTATCTTCCTTGGTTTGTACAATGGTTAAGAAAATAACTAGATTCTTTGAAATTACAGAAAAATTGCCCCTCTTTAGAAATATTTCTGAAAAGGAGTGGGGGATCATTGCTGTGCCCTCTGCAGAGAATTCACACCACAATGTGTGGCCTTATCCTTACTTTGCTTAGGCCTCTCTTCAAATACTCACTCCTTTATCTTTTGTGTAGCATATATCCCAACCTTCTTGTTGCATTTTATATTTTTTTAGGGTTACTTATAGTCTGCCTCCTCAAGTGAAACATGAATTCTCTGAGAGCAGAAACTTGAGATGATTTATCATTGCTTCACCTCCAGTTAATAATGGCTGAATGAAGGTTGAATGACTTGAAGAGAAATGGTGGAAAAGTGGAGTTAAAGACACGTGGTGTAAAATAATGAGATGGATACAACCAGCTGGTCTGGGAGCTACTGGTCCTAATTTCAAAGAATTTTTATGAAAAATAAACTCTACTTATAAGAGTGTAGCTCATGTTACTGTGGTCATGTGGTCATGTTACATGTGCAGAAGGAAATGGCAACCCACTCCAGTATTCTTGCCTAGAGAATGCCATGGACAAAGGAACATGGTGAGCTATAGTCCATGGGGTCACAAAGAGTCAGACATGACCAACACACACTGTGGTCATGAGAAGCAGAAATAATTACAACCAAAAATAATGCTAAGAAACCAAAAATTTTGGTCAATATTTTAAGCCCTCTATCAGCATGACCTCCTTCCTATCTCTGCATCATCTTTCCTGACCCTAGGCAGGAGAGAAAAAGGTTGAGCTAGGTGAGCATCCAAGAGTGAAGGAGGATATGCTGGGGCTGACAGGGCTTAAGTGTGAGTGGCAGTGTCTAGGTTTTCTCTCAAGTGGCTGGTGACAAGCACTTTATGCATTAGCAACTGAATTGCTTCCCTGATCTCCATCACTCTTCCCTTCCTTTCTCATTCCGAAATCTCCTTCCTCTTTTGCTTTTCTTCTGTACTAGTATCTTCCTTTCCCTCTACCTTCCTGACTGGGATAGCAGATGACTCCCTCTGGTAGAAGTTAGGTATAAGATTTGGAGTTAAGGGACTGGGACTTTAAAATATTGTCTGTTCTTCTAGTTACTGGTTGAGATGCTCAGACTCTAGTTGAAGGGCTGGTTATAAATTGTTCTTTTTTTTTTTTTTTTAAGTTTGACTTTTCTCCAGGGAGTGTTAAGGATGGAAAAAGTTTCTCATGGTGTAATGACATGAAGAAAGTGAATTAATCAAACACAGAGTCAGGAAAAGTTATAATTAAATCTATAATTAAAATTATAAAGTGTTGCTAAAAGAAATTAAGGAAGACTCAAGGAAATAGATATACCATTTGTGGATTAGAAGATTTAATATTTTTTTAGAAGATTTAATATTTTTAAGATGTGATTTTCTGTAAATTGATCTCTTAATTCCATGTAACCCCACTCAGAGTTCTAGGAAATTTTTGTGTAGAAATTGACAAGCTGATTCTAAAATTAATATGGAAATGAAAGGACTTTTAAAAACTTAGGCAATATTGAAGAAGTTCAGAGCTGGAGGGCTCCATGCTATCAGATTTCAAGACTTACTATAAATCTCTAGTAATTAAGACTGTAGGGTATTTATGCAATAAGAGACAAATAGACCAATTAGATAGAAGTCCAGAAATTAGACTTACATATATATAGTCTCTTGATTTATTATAAAAGTGCCACTGAAGTTCAGTGGGAGAAGGATAGTCATTGCATTAAATAATGCTATAGTTTTAAATATGCACTTGGAAAATGAACCTTGCCTCCTATATTGCAGTGTAAAATTAATTTGAGTGGATTATAGGTCTATATGTGAAGGAAAGATGAAGCTTCCTGAAGAAAATAGAAAATATGTTTTTAACATTAGGGTAGAAATAGATTTCTTACAAGGTAAATAAAGCACTCATCAAAAATCCCAAACCAAGAAAAAACACCCCCAAATAAACAATCCAATTTAAAAATGGGCAGAGGAATTGAATAGACATTTTTCCTAAGAGAAAATGTAGATGGCCAACAGATACATGAAAAGATGCTTAGCCTCATTAATCATTGGGGAAATGCAAATCAAAACCACAAGGAGATATCACCTCACACCTGTCAGAGTGGCTATTTCAGAAAGAACAGAAATAACAAATGTTGGTGAGAATGTGGCGAAAAGGGAACCCTTGTACACTGTTGGTGGGAATGTAAACTGGGACAGCCACGGTAGAAAACATATACATAGGTTTCTCAAAAAACCAAAAAATAGAACTGCCACATGACCCAGCAATTCTACTTCTGAGTATATAGCCAAAAACCCCAAAACACGGATTTGAAGATACGTGAACCTCAATGTTCATAGCATCACTACTTATAATTGCCAAGATATAGAAGCAACTTGAGTCCATCAACAGATGAACGGTTAAAGAAGATGGACTCCTAGCCACACGGAGCTATGGATCGCTTGAAATGTGGCCAGGATTAACTGAGATGCTGAAACTGTAAAATACACACCAGATTTTGAAGACTTCAAATGAAAAAAAGGAATATAAAATACACTATTAATAGTTATTTATGCTGATACATGTTGAAATACCATGTTTTATATGTAGGTTAAATAAAATGTATTCTACTGCTGCTGCTAAGTCACTTCAGTCGGGTCCGACTCTGTGCGACCCCATAGACAGCAGCCCACCAGGCTCCCCCATCCCTGGGATTTTCCAGGCAAGAGTACTGGAGTGGGGTGCCATTGCTTTCTCCGAATGTATTATAAGATATAGGATATATATGTATATGTGTGTGTGTATGTGTGTATGGTATATATATGTGTGTGTGTGTGTATATATATATATACACACACACATAACACATACAATGAAATACTATTCAGCCATAAGAAAGGATGAAATTTTGCCCTTTGCAGGGACATGAATGGGCTTGGAAGGCATTATACTAAGTGAAATAAGTCAGACAGAGAACGACAAATACTGTATAACATGACTTATATGTGAGACCTTAAAAATTCAGCAAACTAATGGATAGAACAAAAAGAAAGTGGACTCACAGATATAGAGAAAAAGTTAGTGGTTACCAGTGGGGAGAGGGAAGGGGGGAGGGGCAATTTTTAAGGGTACAGGAGCGAAAGGTACAGACTACTAGGTATAAAATGAGTTACAAGGATATATTGTACAATGTGGAGAATATAGCTGATATTTATAACAGCTATAAATGGAATATAACCTTTAAAAGTTGTAAATCTCTCTATTGAATACCTATAACTTATCTAATATTGTACAGAAACTATACTGCAATAAAACCCCCTCAAACCCTGATACTCTGAACTTCAATAAAATCACAATTTTAGATTCATTGAAAGATATCAATTGGCATGAGAATAAAAAGACAAGCCATATACTCAAGAGGATATCTGACAAAGGACTGGTATCCTGAATATATTGAGAGTTCATGCAAATTAATATGACATAAACAAACCATATATTTTTTAAATTTCAAGCATATCAAGAAATAGTATATCCAAATAACCAGCAAGTATATTAAAATCTAATTAATACTATTGTGCTGTGCTTAGGCACTCAGTCATGTCTGACTCTTTGTGTTTTCATAACTGTAGCCCACCAGGCTCCTCTGTCCATGGGGGTTCTCCAATCAAGAATATCGGAGTGGATTGCCATGCCTTCCTCATTATTATGCACCAAAAAATATAAATTTTAAAACCACAATAGAATAACACTTTATAGCCACTAAAATGGTAAAAAGTCAAAGGACTTATAGTATGAAGTCTTACTGTCAAATATTATTGGTGTGAGTATAAGCAAATATTTGGAAAACTTACAGTTCCTACTAAATCTGCATTCCTATAATTCAGGAATTTTGCTCTTAGATATACAAGAAATAGAAATATATGTTTGCCAAAATCTGTACATGAATATTAATAAAATTACTATTCATAATCGCTAAAAACAAGAAACAAGAAAACATCTATCAGAAGAATGGATGAAAAACCGTGGTACGTTCATACAATGGAATAGATACAGGCCAAAAAAAAAAAAAAAAATCAACCACTGGTGAACAACATGGACGAAAAGCAAAATAGTTATGCTTTAAGAAACGAGACCAAAAAATTGCATAGTTCTGATTTTATTTACATTTGGTTCAAAACAGGTAACACCAACCTATTTGTAACATGTCAGAATAACATTTTTTGGGGGGGAGTGTAATTACTGGGAGACCTTGACAGAAATTCCTCCAATGCTGGTACTATTCTATGTTTAATTCAGTGGTGGTTATCCACATAGATGCATATGTAAAAACACTTCTAGCTGTACCATCAAGATGAGTACACTCTACATGTGTTACAGTATTGCAATTCAAAAGTAAGCAAAATTAAAAATTAGCTTTTAGTGAAAGTAAAAGCATCAGTGAAAAGGACATAATCAAATAGGGTAAAATAATATAAGGCAAAAGCTAGAACACAAGTCCCAAATTCTCCTGTCTCTGGAGCAGACCACTAGGTTATAGCTCCCTGCAGTGAAACAGCAGGCAGTGTATACTGAGGTCTGTACAGGGCTAGGCTCACTGGAGGTCAGCTAACAGTCTGAGCATCAGGCTTCAGAGCTAGCAGCCCTTTGGCTCCTGTGGATGGCTCAACTGGTACCAAACAGGTATTAACATCTTAAAGACAGCAGAACTCTAAGCAGCCTCAGGCACCCACCTGAACTCTCTGCAGTCCAGTCGCCTGTAGCAACCAGAATAAAACTTTTGGCAGTTAGCCTTTCCTTTTCTCACTAGCAGATCCCTGAAGGATGCCTCTGGCATGGATTGACAAAACCACCATCCTTTGCCCTTTGTCCATTATTCACAAAAAAGCAGTTCCACCCTTCTTATGATAGGTTTTTAGGCATTGTCAATAGACTACCACTGTGTGTGTGTGTGTGTGTTCAGTCGCTCAGTCCTGTCTGGGTCTTTGTGACTGTAGCTATGGCTGGACTACGGTTCGTGGACTGTAGTCATGGACTGACTGACATGGACTGTAGCCCACCATGTCCCTCTGTCTGTGGGATTCTCCGGGCAAGAATATTGGAGTGGGTTGCCATTTCCTTCTGCAGGGGATCTTCCCAATCCAGGGATAGAACTTGTGTCTCCTGTGGACCTTGCTTTGGCAGGCAGAGTCTTTACACCTGAGCCACCTGGGAAGTCCAAGTAATCTATTTTAGGGCATTAGAAAATTACTTGTAATCCATTAAGATAGAAAAATTTGTTCAATAACTGAAAGACTATTTCAACCCTGCTGTTTGAA
This sequence comes from Oryx dammah, assembly GCF_014754425.2. NCBI lineage: Eukaryota > Metazoa > Chordata > Mammalia > Artiodactyla > Bovidae > Oryx > Oryx dammah. Next base: position 38,418,529 of record NW_024070204.1, on the reverse strand, counting down.
ATTTTTATCACATTCTCAAACTTTGTTATGTAAAATGGATGAGATTAATGGCCAAAGAGCTCTGCCTTTTCTTTCTGTTGCCTTAAGCTTGCTCCATGTAGATGCGGGCTCAGATGCTGAGCTGAACAAAGAAATCATCATAAACTTCTGGTCTTTGGTGTCATAACCTATAATGATTAAAATAAGAACTCTGTTTGATCGTGCCTGTCTCAGCCTCTTATTCATCTCAAGTTGTAAAGGGAGGCATATTAATATTTGTGATCATATTTTGACCAATTGAAATCTCACAGATTGCTTTCAAAAGCAAGTAAAAAAAGTGATTTTTAGGGATGAGTTATTGCAAAAAGCAATATAGCATTGTAACAAAGTAACAATGTAACTTTGTACTTTGTAACTTTGTACAAGTAACTCTTTGTCCAGTGCACATTCATACTTAATATTATCTTCATATTTATATAAGATGTTAAAATTCAGCATGTTTCTATACACATTGTCTCATTTGATCCTCATGAATTTCCATTTATTTGTTTATTTTGTGGTTGCAGAGGGTCTTCGTTATTTGTTGGGGGCCAGCGTGAGGAACTCTGCCCATGGCAAAGGTCATGAGGAAAGAGGCTTGGCATATGCAAAGGCGTGATCAAGCCTCAGGAAACCCCCTGTTCCCGAGCATCTACCCCAAAACCAGAGTCTGTTTTATGCTCTCACCTACACCTCTGACTTTATGGGGAGCTCTCCCCCATAACCGTTTCTCTTGGAGAAGGAGTAAACGTGCAGCTCCAAGGCAATAAAAATTCCTGGGTGTGACAAGAGTGTTTCAGCTTACAGACTCCTCTGAAGGTTATCTAGCCCGCCTGTATAGGTTCATCCGGCCACATGTGATTGTTTACAGCCTCCCAATCTGAGAGGCATGAGATGTTTTAGACTTACAAAAGGCAAATTCTTTGGGGGAGTTAGAAATTATTAATACAGTGGGTTGGTTAGGAATTATATTGGTGAAGGGTTTTTCATTTGTTGGGTCAATGATTGCTGCTAATTCCCTGCTCTGGGTGGGACAAGGATGTCTCAGGTCAAACCTCTCTGCTGACAGACTAGCTTGTGTGACAGGATTATCCATACTCCTGCCACTAAACAGCACAGAGTTTTGGAGTATTTTGAGAGTCTTAATTAGCATAGGGCTTTTTCTTCAGGCCTCCATATCCTTAGGCACCTAGGAATATATTAATCAATGTATTTGAAATATAGAAAAGGAAATATAGTAGTTCTTGATGTTAGCAATACTAGACTTTTTGAGTTAATGAATTTTCTCTTTTGTAATAGATCACTGTACTTTATTATAAATCCCTGTGTCCTTGCCATGTAAAAATGTAACCTTATCACTATCTTAAGACTAGATAGATCTTAAGGGGAGCATTGGTGAAAGGATTTTCATTTGTTGGGCTGATGTTTGCTGCTAAATTTCCATGTTCCCTGCCCTTATAATGAATATAACTAACATATAGGAGAAATAAGTATTAACCTTTAAGCATATAGGAGATATAGGTATTAACCTTTAAGATTAATCCTGTTAACCTTGGGTTAAATAAATTCCTTTCTTGATTGTAACTCACTACACACTCACCCTATAGGAATGCAACTTTATCTGGAGTGTGGTGCCTGGTTTAAGAAAAAACACCCTTGGAAGAAATGAGGTTTTTGGTTATCAGAAAGAAAGGACCATAGAATGTCAGCATGTCTCACTCATGGCCAGAAGATGATGTAATATCCCTAAGGCCCCCGCGTGACTCTGTATTCATCCCTATGTGTAACAAAAGGTATATAAGCAAACCCCAAAATAAAGAAATTGGATCAGTTTCCGGAAAGACTGATTCCACCATGTCGCTTCTTTCTTGCTCCCGTTTCTCTGGCTGAAATTCAGCCTCTTTTCTCCACTAATTCTCCTACTACACTATCCGTTTCTAATCTCTCTCTATATCTGTAATTAAATATGTATTTTTCCAAAGACGCCGACGCTGTCCCCACCTTCAAATTCCCTGGATCCACCGGGGCTGGACCCCGGCAGTTATTGCACGCGGGCTTACTCTAGCTGGGGAGAGTGGGGGCTATTCTTCATTGAGGTGTGTGGGCTTCTTACTGTGGTGGCCTCTCTTGTTGTGGAACACAGGCTGTAGGTGCATGGGCTTCAGTAGTTGCAGGATGCAGGCTCAGTAGTTGTGGCACATGGGCTTAGTTGCTCTTTGGCACATGGAATCTTCCCAACCCAGGGATCAAACCCATGGCCCCTGCATTGGCAGGTGGATTTCCACCCATTACTCCACTAGGGAAGTCCATATATGTCTGTAAAGTAGGCACCATATCCACTGGGGATCCACTCAAGGTCACCAAGTAAGTGGAGGAATTGGGATTAGAACACATATGCTTTAGTCTCTCTACTGCAATTTCTATGGTTGGTAAGACTGCTGCTAAGTCGCTTCAGTTGTGTCCGACTCTGTGCAACCCCAGAGATGGCAGCCCACCAGGCTCCCTGTCCCTGGGATTCTCCAGGTAAGAACATTGGAGTGGGTTGCTAATGGGTTTCCTTCTCCAGTGCATGAAAGTGAAAAGTGAAAATGAAGTAGCTCAGTTCAGTTCAGTTCAGTCGCTCAGTCGTGTCCGACTCTGCGACCCCATGAATCGCAGCATGCCAGGCCTCCTTGTCCATCACCAACTCCCGGAGTTCACTCAGACTCACGTCCATTGAGTCAGTGATGCCATCCAGCCATCTCATCCTCTGTCATCCCCTTCTCCTCCTGCCCCCAATCCCTCCAAGCATCAGTCTTTTCCAATGAGTCAACTCTTCGCATGAGGTGGCCAAAGTACTGGAGATTCAGCTTTAGCATCATTCCTTCCAAAGAAATCCCAGGGCTGATCTCCTTCAGAATGGACTGGTTGCATCTCCTTACAGTCCAAGAGACTCTCAAGAGTCTTCTCCAACACCACACTTCAAAAGAATCAATTCTTCGGCGCTCAGCCTTCTTCACAGTCCAACTCTCACTTCCATACATGACCACAGGAAAAACCATAGCCTTGACTAGACGGACCTTAGTCGGCAAAGTAATGTCTCTGCTTTTGCATATACTATCTAGGTTGGTCATAACTTTTCTCCCAAGGAGTAAGCGTCTTTTAATTTCATGGCTGCAGTCACCATCTGCAGTGATTTTGGAGCCCCCCAAAATAAAGTCTGACACTGTTTCCACTGTTTCCCCATCTATTTCCCATGAAGTGATGGGACCAGATGCCATGATCTTCGTTTTCTGAATGTTGAGCTTTAAGCCAACTTTTTCACTCTCCACTTTCACTTTCATCAAGAGGCTCTTTAGTTCCTCTTCCCTTTCTGCCATAAGGGTGGTGTCATCTGCATATCTGAGGTTACTGATATTTCTCCTGGCAATCTTGATTCCAGCTTGTGTTTCTTCCAGTCCAGCGTTTCTCGTGATGTACTCTGCATATAAGTTAAATAAGCAGGGTGACAATATACAGCCTTCAGTCATGTCCAAATCTTAGCGATCCCATGGACTGCAGCCTGCCAGGCTCCTCCGTCCATGGGATTTTCCAGGTAAGAGTACTGGAGTGGGTTGCCATTGCTGTCTCCGTAAGGTAAGGTTGGACTTTCACAGTCTTTTGCTTTTGAACTCTCAAATTTGAGAGTTTGAGCTAGAGGTGTCCTTACCCCTCCCTTTCCTCCCCCTCATATTTGCCCAAAACTTTGCAATTCTTGACATTTATACAGGAGATATTCAACACACCATTTTTCTGGTCATGCAAGGGGCAAGGATCATATGGAGATATTGTTATATTTCCCCCGAATAATAGATCCCTGTGATGAAAGTAGGGAGCTTGTGAAAAAAAGATAAACACAATTTACTTTAGTTTTAGACAATGTCAGAAAAACTTATTAAATCATCAGAGAAGGGAGACAAATGCATAACTGCCATCTCAAATACCTGAGAAGTGTCCCTAAAAAAGTGTAACATATAGGACTTAACTCTAAAAAGGAGGCTTATTAGAAAAATTCAGTTCTTTTTAAGTTCACTCAGCATCTGAAATGACTAAAAATACAACTCATGAACTGTCACTATTTCCTATAGTATTTGCATTATTTTTCTCCATTGTTTTAGTAAGGTATAATTTTATATTTAACAAAATTCCTCTTTTTTTTAAGTGCTCAGTTCTGCAAATTTTGGCTAACACATGCAGTTGTGTATAACCACCACCCAATCAAGATAAAGAATAATTCTATTATTCCCCTCAAATCCTATATCATATGTGTTTTCTGATTTTCTACAATTACCAAAAATGTGTTGACAAGTCATGAAATCCAGAAGCATAGAAGTTAAGCTATGTATATATACACAAAATACGTAGATAATTTTCCTAACTGGTAGAGCTATATGTTTGTCAGACTCTGCAACTCTTATCACTATTCTGGGGCACACACACTTGAGATCTGGAGCTATAAAGCTAAGGAATATTCTAACTTATATAAAGAAGTCTAAGATAGATACTTTGTCAGGAAAGTGGGACCTGTTAGAGGTGGACCTCAGCTAACTGGTTGTAAAAAAATAGATTGTTCTTTTCATTCAACACAAACTCTCCTTCATCATCAATAATTTTTGACTTAGCCCAGTGTGAGATTTTTCTCCCTTGTATAAACACCGGTCTTATTTTACAGGAGAAATCGATTAAAGAAGGTAATTTACAGAACTGTGTTATACTTGTAGAAATGCTTAAATCTACAATTCTGTGATTCTAGCTGCGACTTGATCATAAAGTAAGGGATGTGAGTTTTATCAATGAGCCCGGCTATTTTGGACTGAAACCTCACAGAGGAAGAAGGGATGATTAATTGGGCAAGTAAAAATTTCTTGCTCATGGCATCCTCCAATTGTGTGTATAGCAAGCATCATTATATTTTAACATGCTGGGAACACTCGACTTGATTGAATGTTAATCAATAAAAATTCCCCTTAAAAGGATTGCTGCTATGGGGTCTGCTCTTGTTTCCTGGAGCTGCAGAGACATACTGAGAATTCAAAGTAAAGCATACTGCACAATATTTAATAAAGTGCTAATAAAGCACTCAAGAGGCACTGTCCCTTGTCTGCTAAAAATACAGTAAAATTTTCTGAAAGTTAGATTTAATATCATGTTATTTTTTCCTCCTTGAATATTTCCATAGATCCAAGGTAGACTGACATGATAGAAAAGATGAAGTGAATTATAGTTATCCATTGGATATCAGAAGAGAAAGAAGATAAGAGATTTACAATAAAAATAAAACAAAGGAATTCAAACTCATTCCATTTACAATTAAATTAAATTAAAATTAAAATTACATTTAAGCATGAGGTTATGCAGCCTTAGCAGATGAGTTGAGCTAATTTATAGGTATTTAATCAATTCCACAAGGTAGAGTCCCCTGTTGTTGTTTTGTAAATGTAATTTACATTGATATGTAACATAATTTACACTGATAATTATAAGACTAATTTTAAATATTAAAAGAGACCTACATGAATACAGTAAAGCCAATTCTTTCTCAGACTCCAAATGGTCCATATTAGATTGTGAAAACTGACCCTAGTATTCATCAACGACTTTACCTGGGACTTCAGGTGGTAGGGGAATAGAACAAAAAGAGAGGAAAGAAAAATGTATTCTTTTTGTTTTCTTTGGGTGAAGAAGTCTAGAGTGTCCTGTTTCTTGGCTGAAAGCAACATAGAGCCAACAACTCAAAACAGCATCTTGTTTAAAAGACGTAGACTGCTGACTAACCAGTGAATTCCTCAATTCATATTAATCAATGAGGGTGAAAGAGGAGACTGAAAAAAGCAGCCTTGAAACTCAACATGAAAAAAACTTAGATCATGGCATCTGGTCCCATCAGTTTATGGCAAATAGAAGGGGGAAAATTGGAAGTAGTGACAGATTTTATTTTCTTGGTCTCCCAAATCACTGTGGATGGTGACCGCAGCCTGAAATTAAAAGATGCTTGCTCCTTGGAAGAAAAGTTGTGACAAACCTAGCCAGTGTATTAAAAACCAGAGACATCACATTGCTGACAAAGTCCCGTATAGTCTTTGCTTTGCATAAAAAAGCTATGGTTTTTCCAGTAGTCATGTACAGATGTGAGAGTTGGACCATAAAGAAGGCTGAGCACTGAAGAATTAATGTTTTTGAACTATGGTGCTGGAAAAGATTCTTGAGAGTTTCTTGGACTGCAGGAAATCAAACCAGTTAATCCTAAAGGAAATCAACCCTGAGTATTCATTGGAAGCACTGATGCTGAAGTTGAAGCTCCAGTCTTGGCCATCTGATGAGAAAAGCTGACTCATTGGAAAATACCCTGATGCTGGGAAAGATTGAAGGCAAAAGGAGAAGGGAATGGCAGAGGATGAAATGATTAGATACTATCACTGACTAAATGGACATGAATCTGAGCAAACTCCAGTGGAGGACAGAGGAGGCTGGCGTGTTGCAGCTCATGGGGTCACAAGGAGTCAGACAAAACTTAGGGACCGAACAACAAAATTTATTTTTAGTTCTCATGCATTTCTCCCACCCCCAGCACAGACACATATTTTTCTTTCAAAGTGAAAGGCCATCACATAACTGTTTTTCCTCTCTTTAAGAGCTGACTATAGAGTTTGCTCAAGGATCAGCCCACACGAGTGACAGAACTGAAGGATTGTGGACATGTTTCTGATCTCCCAACAGCAGGGAACAACTTTGTTGAGTTCAGTGAGCAGTTTTCTCCTGAAAAAAAAAAAAACAAACAAAAAACTATTAAACTCAAACTTTTTAGAGGAAGTAATGACCATGTAAAAAGAGATATTTGTTAGCTGACAATATTTACTGAGCACCTAATTGACAGTGTCTGTACAATTTTCTCTAAGCTCTATCCTGCCTGTCTTTGAAGAGGGAAATACAGCTATTAATGATTGTTTTAAAATTTCTCAGAGAAAAAAAAACACATGTATTTGAAGTCTGTTCTGGATACTCATACATTGAAATTTTTGTATGAAATTAAAAAAAAATAAAAATAAAAATAAAACAAAACAACAAAAAAGAAAGTATCATTTTCTTAATTGTCATGAGTTAAAATTCTGATTACGAAATAGAAAAGAAATGTTTGGTAGAGTAAATACATTTTGAAAAGAATGAAAACTTCAGCAGTGTATACTAAAATCCAGCACCTTATTTACTACTGTTCAACATCTTTAAAGCGTTCTCTCAGTCTTCTACTTCTGTCTTCCTGTCTCCTTTTCTGACTCTGATGCTCCTGTACTCCTCTTGGACCCAGCCAGATAACTTAATCCCTTCATCTCATCCCCTTAACAATACATACATCTTGGACTCTGAGGGAGAGGGAGAGGGTGGGACGATTTGGGAGAATGGCACTGAAACATGTATACTATCATGTAAGAAACGAATCGCCAGTCTATGTTCGATACAGGATACAGGATGCTTGGGGCTGGTGCATGGGGATGATCCAGAGAGATGATATGGGGTGGGAGGTGGGAGGGGGGTTCACCCATGGCGGATTCATGTCAATATATGGCAAAACCAATACAGTATTGTAAAGTAAAATAAAGTAAAAAAAAAAAAAACAAAACAAAACACAATACATACATCTGCAAGGTCCCTTTTGCCATGTAAAATAATATATATACAGGTTTCAGGGATTAGGATGTGGATAATTTTGGAGGAGCCATTATTCTGTCAACCGCATATGTTGTTGCTAAGCTGTTTTTCTTTGGTGACAAATCTATTTTTCCATTTCTTTGATTAAAGATAATGGAACTTTGTAAACTGTGTTTTTGCTTTAGTAACTGGTTCTATGTTAGGTTATGCCAATAGGGGGCATTAAAGGATATTGGAAGACAAAAAGAAGGGACTGAATTCTTTCTGTGTATCTTGATGCTGTTACTGGCATTGCGCCAGCAATGGTCCTCACTGGCAATAGCCGATGATGCAGAGCCCAGCCTTCCTCCAGATTCCCAGAATGGCCACACTTTCACAGTCAGTCTCATTACCCTCAGACTACCCACAGAAGCTGGGCAATGACCTCTTGAGCAATTGAGATCTCCCCTCATTAGAGCCACTGCTCCAAACATCTGTGTTCTCTGATAACCTCAAATTACTTTATTTGTTTCTCCAACCCTAGAGATGACAGCAGTTTCTTGCAAGAATTACCATAGTATTCATTTTTAGACTTTTCAGTTCTCCAACATCTGTTTGATCATTTCCCTACATTAAAATCTCTTGGTTGGAATACCCAATATACTTTTGGTTCCCTGATACATTTGCAGTATACTTAGATTTTCAAAACTCCTAACAAATGGGTACAAAATTAAGGAGTGATAATAGCCTTAAAAAAATGAATAAGAATAGCTGTGAGGGAAGACAAATGATCTCAAGTTTGACTGATGCTGATTGTTTTGTAGGATACATTATAGTAAAGAAAGAAAAATCTATCTTCCCAACAAAATCGTTTCACAACATTATAAGGTTAACATTTTCTTTTTAATATGAAGCAACCAAAATCTTTTATTTGAAAGTGAAAAATCATTTAAAGAAATATAATACAGGATTATTAGAAAGTCTTGATCCATTTTAAAGCTTAAAATATGCAAAAAATGGTTTAATTAGGCAAGATGTAATTCAATACTTATGTAATTTTTAATACCAGTAGTTTAATGGTTGATCTTAGTGAAGTTACTAATAAAATTTCACAGGCACATATATATTTGTGCACACATGCATGAAAAAGAGAGAGATTTATAAATTATGTCTTACAGTCTTGAAACAAACTGCCAAAAGAAACAATCCATTTGAATTTCTAGATTGTATTATAGTAAAACCACACTCACAATTTATGACCTCATTTACAATATCATATGTTTGAATATCCTTTACATTATACTCTTGCCAAAGATAAATGCACTTGACATAAAATAGTAATGTTTCAATCATGGAAATGTGATCTTAATCCTGTTTAAATCTGCTTTTTATACTCTGACATTAATTATCAATCCAGAGCCCTTTCTAAGCCTCCACACCCAGGCTTTGAAGAGGTTATTTATCAGATAGGAATGATGTTTGTCTAAGAGTGCACTTCTCTTAATGGACCTAATATCATTATTTTTAAAATATCCAGATCCTGGCCATTCCCCCTCTCTCCCCCACCCTCTGCTCACCTCAATGGCCTGCATAACTCTTTGAAGTCATCGAGACACTGGGAGGAGATGAGGTGATATCAGTCTAACAGAAGTCAAACAATCCAGTGCATATGCAATAAAAAGACAATACTTTGGGGGCTGGGTGGAAGGAGTTTGGAACCTAGAGCCAGTCCCATGGAGGGTTACCATATATAAAGATGGATTACATGAACACTGGAGTTTAAAGGGAAAAGTATTTCCCAGAAGGAAAAACTGAAGTGGTGTGTGTATATATGCATGTTTATGTGTGTGTATAGATTAGAAGGTGGATATATCTTCCCTAGAGCTCAGTCGGTAAAGAATCTGCCTGCAATGCAGGAGACCTGGGTTTGATTCCTGGGTTGGGAAGATTCCCTGGAGAAGGAAATGACAACCCACTCCAGTATTCTTTCCTGGAGAATCCCATGGACAGAGAAGCCTAGCAGGCTACAGTCCATGGGGTCACAAGAGTCGGACATGACTTAGTGATTAAACCAAACCACCACCAATATTCTTGCATTCCAATCTGAGGTCTAGTGCTGGTAGTAAGAGACTCAGGGACTGTAACAGAGGTTCAGCTGTATAGATTATTTCCCACTGGCTGCTGCTTGAGATACTGCCCCACCTTGAACTGCACCCTCTTCCTTAAAGCTCAGAGCCTCACGGCTAACAGAGTTTTCCTTACCAATAAGAGAGGCTTGTTTACTGAGAATATAATTGGGCTTCCCTGGTGGCTCAGAAGACAAAGAATCTGCCTGCAATGTGGAAGACCTGGGTTTGATCCCTGGGTTGGGAAGATCCCCTAGAGGAGGGGATGGCAACCGACTCCAGTATTATTGCCTGGAGAGTCCGCATGGACAGAGGAACCTGGTGGGCTACAGTCCATGGGTTCACAAAGAGTGGGACAGGACTGAGAGACTAAGAACAACATGGTGAGAGAAATTATTCCATTGCCTAAAATATTGACCTACCATAGAAATGACTGGACAGTCTGATACTATGCAATATAAGGGATTCAAAATGTATACTAGTTAGAAAAGAAAGGAAAAGTTCTATGGATAAATATTAATTTTAGTTTGAAAATATAGAAGTAAGAACAAAGACTGTCCTTGGAGTTTAAATTCTGGAGGAATAGCTTCAAACTTGAAAATATCTGGATTCAAAGGAGGAATCAAAAGATAGAAGAGCAAAACCCATTACAAATTAATTTTAAGTTTATAAACCAGATTCACAATTCAAAACTATAGGTAAAGGTCTAACTGCCAAGCTTGGTGCTGGGCCCAGACTCCAATAACTCCTTCACCTTAATGTTATAAGACAGTGAACATGGGAAAAATGAAATTATTGGAATAATATTTATTAAGGGATATAAAAAGGTTATGGTTGTGGAAAGAAGATTTGAGGATAATTATAGTCAAATGACAAGTCATTTTGAATGGTTATTAATTTATTCACTGAAAGTTTTGCATTTCTCTGATGACTCAATTGAAAGTTCAAGCTTACAGAGGGGTCCTTGGGCACTGATGGGTTAATGCATTTTAATCCTCATATGAGGATCTAACAGAATCACATAAATGTGTCCTTACCCTAGTGCCTACAGGATGTACTAAGGACTCGGCATGGGTGCATGCTAAGTTGCTTCAGTCACGTCTGACTTTTTGCAACTCTGTGGACTGTGGACTACCAGGCTCCTCTGTCCATGAGATTAACTGTACCTAACATTATTAGTGTGTCTGTAGTCTTCTCTGGGAGTGCTTTTCAGAGAGTAAATGATAGGGAGCCTGAGACGCTGAGTGAAATGTAGTTGATGAAGTTCTCTTTTAATTATTGTCAGATTAAGGTATATTTTCCAACACTATTTTTTAAAATTTTTAATTATTTTTAAATATTATCTTTCATTCTCTTTTGCCCTGGTATGTGTCTTTGGAGATTAAACAAAAATTTACCTCTTGTGTGTGGTTTCTGTTGAAATGATATATACTGCCAGAATACCTTAATGAAAAAAGGAAAAAATCAAACCTTACTAATAGAGGCAAAACATCTGAATAATTGAAGGAATCACTCCATTTTCATCTGGGTGTTGTATTATATGGTAGTTTTAGGCACAGCTACACAATAGAAAGTGAAGTGAAGAGGAACAAGCTAATTAGTGTTGTCAAATAAACAAGAATCTAGAGGTGTCAAATTTGGTATCTTCATCCAAATAATCAGTCAAGGTTTTTACAGTCATTGTATTGAATGGATAATTTCCAAATTTCATCTAATTTTTGTTTGTCTCTCTTCTTTGCTTTCCCTACTTTTAGCACACAATAGTTTCTACTTTTCTTCTTCTCTGCTCATTGCTTGCAGTATAGATTATACAGACTTGTCTATAGCCTAGACTTCAAATGGTTAATATTTATCAGTGACAGATTCTTAAAATTATCCTGTATTAGTCTGAAACCATTGTGCCATATTACTAATTAGCTGTCCTGACAATATCTACTTCACATTAAAGTTATCTGCATAATTTCTAAATCATTTATATTACAATTACCCCTATAACTATTAACTCCAGCAAATGTCCTACCATCAAATCCAACCACTAAATAAGTGGAAGTGGAAATGTGCTTATTTCATATTGCCTTACTATCATTTCCAATGGGTATTTTGTATAGTTTATTTTAAAATTGTTTTTAACTAGGTGAAGGATTCCTAATCTCCTTTAGAGCAATTGTAATAAACTGCAGTCCATTCAAATGCAGACTTTTAAAATGCTGAATTTCCCAAACTGTGTCTCTTAGTTATAAACTAGGAACCACATCTCAGGATTTTTTTAAAAAATATTGGTCAAATAAAATAAGAATGGCATGAATAATCATAATAGATGTATTCTTTTTTTGAATCTTAGTAATAAAATTTAATAGTGAGGAATAATGAGTAATATCTTGTGGGAAATTATACCAACAATTGCCATTGTGAAGAATTTAAGTTTTGTAACTACACAGAGTATATGATAATTCTGGGTTATAATTTCCTTGCTATAAATTCTTTTAAGTAGAAAGTAACTTACTTCCCTGTTACTAGCCCATGTACACTGGGACATTCTTCCTTAACAGCCTGCAGGTGTCCGCATTACTTAGTTATAACTTTGTTCATTTTATTGAAGTATTCTTGATTTATAACATTGTGTTAGCTTCTGGTATATAGCAAAGTGATTCAGTTATACATGCTACTGCTCAGTTGCTTCAGTCGTGTTCGACTCCTTTGCGACCCTAGGAACTGTAGCCCACCAGTCTTCTCTGTTCATGGGATTCTCTGGGCAAGACTACTGGAGTGGGTAGCTATTCCCTTCTCCAGGGTATCTTCCCAACCCAGGAATCAAACCCAGGTCTCCTGCATTGCAGGTAGATTCCTTACCAGCTGGGCCACAAGGGAAGCAGTAGCAGAGGAGACGGTTAGATAGCGACACTGACTCAATGAATTTGATCAAACTCTGGGAGATAGTGACCGACAGAGAAGCTTGGCATGCGGCAGTCCATGGGGTTGCAAAGAGTCAGACACGACTTAGTGACTGAACAACAACAGTTTACATCTGCTAATCCCAAACTACTCATTTATCCTTACCCCATCTTCCCTCTTTGATAATCATAATATTGCTTTATATGTCTATGAGTCTGTTTCCATTTTGTAAAGTTCATTTGTATATATAAGTGATATCACATTATAATGTCTTTCTCTGTATGATTTGCTTTACTTAATATGATCATCTCTAGGTCCATTCATGTTGCTACAAGTGGCATTATTTCTCTTTTTTTAAATGAAGAAGTGATATTTCTTTGTATATAAGAATCACAGAGAGATGATATGGGGAGAGAGATGGGAGGGGGAATCAGGATTGGGAACTCATGTACACCCGTGGTGGATTCATGTCAATGTATGGCAAAACCAATACAGTATTGTAAAGTAAAATATATATATATATATATATATATATATATATATATATATATAAAAGAATCACATATTCTTTATCCATTCATCTGTTGATGGACATTTGGGTTGCTTCCATACCTTGGCTATTGTAAATAGCGCTGCTGTGATCATAGAAGTGCATAAATCTTTTTGAATTAGAGATTTTTCCGGACATATGCCCAAGGGTGGGGTTGCTAGGTCATATGGGAACTCTATTTTTAGCTTTTAAAGAAATTTTCATACTGCTTTCCATGGTGGCTGCACCAATTTATATTTCTGCCAACAGTAGAGGAGGGTTCCCTTTTCTCCACTCCTTCTCCAGCATTTATTATTTGTAGACATTTTGATGATGGTCATTCTGACCAGTGTGATGTGATACCTCACTGTAGTTTTGATTTGCATTTCTCTAACAATTAGCTATGTTGGGTATCTTTTCATGTGTGTTTTGATAATATGTATATCTTCTTTGGAGAAATGTCTATTTAGGTCTTTTGCCAATTTTTAAAATTGGGTTATTTATTTATTTTGTTATTGAGTTATATAAACTGTTTGTATATTTTGGAAATTAATGGTCAGTCACATTGTTTGCAAATATTTTCTCCTAGTCTGTATGTTGTCTTTTGTTTCATTTATGATTTCCTTTGCTGTGCAAAAGCTTAATAGTCTGATTATGTCCCATTGTTTATTTTCAATTTTATTTTTATTGCTTTGGGAGGCTGTCCTAAGAAAACACTGTTACTATTCAGAAACTGTTTTGCCTATGTTCTCTTCTAGGAGTTTTACGGTGCCATGTCTTATATTTAAGTCTTTAAGTCATTTTGAATGTATTTTTGGATATGGTGTGAGGGAATGTTGTAATTTCATTGATTTAAACACGGCTGTCAAGTTTTCCCAACACAACTTGCTGAGACTGTCTTTTCTCCATTGTATATTCATTATATTTTCAGCTATATGTGTGTTCCCTTCGGTAGCTCAGCTGGTAGAGCGGAGGACTGTAGATGCCTGTCTGTGGCCATCCTTAGGTCGCTGGTTCGATTCCGGCTCGAAGGAGAAAGGTTTTATATTTATCAATGGAACAGAATAGATAGCCCAGAAATAAACCCACATGCCTCTAGTCAATTAATCTTTGACAAAGGAGACAAGAATGTACAATGGAGCCACAACTTTAAATACTGCATTTTTGAATTTCCATGCAAAATCAAGATTAGTCTTATAACTCTTTGTGTCTTCAACCCAGCATTATTTACTTTGAGAACTGTGCCATTTTTCAGTGTTCTCATTCCATGGATTTTCTGCCAAACCCATTAATTTGGAGGTTGCATGCTTACTAATTTTTCTATTTTAGGAAAGTAGCTCCATAATTTCCTCATCCTCCAGCGATATTTATGTGGGGTGTCCTCTTGGATTATATTTCTTAGCTCCTATTCTCTTCTTTGTACTTTACAAATTAATCACTCAACCTGCGAAATAAGGTATCTAGGCATTTGTAGTGTCCTTTCAGAATTTTTTGTCAGTTGCTATGTGATTTATTATAGATTTTGGCGTTCATCTCTTCTTGGTCCACAATTGTCTTTGTTGGGCCAGGAAAGACATTTTGTGTTTGGCTCCTTAGCCATTTTGTGTTAATGATAGTTTGTCTGTGTTTGATACAGTATACATTTTGTAACACTTTCTATAGGGCATGTAAAGGCAAGTTTATAAGCACGTTTTTCATACAAGCTGTCAAAGATACTCTGACTCCATATATAGCCATTTAGTGCTCAGTACAAATATTATATAATTAATAAATAGCATGCATTCTTATATCTTAGAACTATGCTATTTTTTTATAGTAACCATAAAAAAGTCCTTATATGTATTTTCAGAGATATCTGAAAATGTTCTTAGTATTTTGGTCAAATGACATTTCCAAACTATATGTAATAATGAAACGAAATTGTATTATTGCCTATATGGGAAGGTAAAAAATGTCTTGTATAAGTGTGATACATAATAAATAATTTAGTCGTCATTTGGTTTTACTTAGTGTATAGTAGACAAAATGAGGCCTAGGTCTTAGGCCTGACTTTTTAAAATCAAAGATGTATGCATTTTCACTTGCTTTTTCCAAAAAAGACTGTTTTGATTTAAAAAAAGTACACAAACTTCAATCCTTTTAAAAGATCTTTAGGCTATAAAGAATAAATGCAGTGATTATAATATATATAGATTCAAGGAAATCAATTTTCTCTTCAACATTACATTAACATAGTAATTGCAGAACCAGAGGGTGTGGTTACCTTTAACTTAGGACAGTCTATGTTTGTAAAGTTTTAATTTCATTTCTTACAATTTCCCTACAAGTTGTATAAATAAGTGCATATATATTTCCCTATATACAACTTGAGTTAAGAAACAGAATTTAAAGTATTCCATTTATATTGTATCTAGGATACTAATCAGTGAGTTGAGAAAATCTCAGTTCATTTATTAATTGGTGATTTTTAAAATCTGAATTGATTGATTGACTATATTAGATCATTAACTTAATGTATCAAAATATTTTGGATTAAATATTATCATACATGGAATTTGCTCTAAAATCATTCAATTTGAAATAGCAGTGTCTAAAAAATAAAAGTTTCCCATGAGCTGATAGTTATTGAGTCTGAATGATGAGTATGTGAAGGTTTATTTACTGTTCTCTACACTTTTGCAAGTGTGTGAAATTTTTCATGATGAAATATATTAAAAGACACCAAGTAATAAGATAGCGGTGACTGCAAATTACCAAAATGTTTGTTATTTACCACCAGAGCAGTATAGGTTTACAAAAGTTGGCCATCATAAGCATACACTCAGAGCAAATTATGAATCTGTTCACGTTCAGCACTAGAGTTGTGGACAGCTACTCTGAATGTTATTTATAGCTTAGATACAGAAACCTGTAAGTTTATGCATTTACTAAGACAACTACAGGATTTAGCCAAAGGTGTAGTCTTAAATGATGCTAGAATGGTAGTCAGGAAAATGAATAAAAGCACAGTTATTGAGTCTAATTCTTTATTTTTCTGTACTGAGCATTTTTCAGAGCTCCCAATACTTGTTCTGCCTGTATCTCACACTGTGTCCAAATTTCTGACACCATCTCTCATTGCTGATCTGTAGTTCTAGGGATAAGGCTAGACTGAGAGCTCATTATCTGACTTTTCTTCTCAGAATCTCTTCCTCTAAGGTGTTACTGGTGTCCCACAGCATTACCTTTGCCTGTCAGACAGCCCTAGATATATATGATTGCCTTTGGGGTTTGCAAGAAGAGACTGAAAAGAAATGCAAATTGAGTGAGTTATTCTGCAGCAGGGATTAGCACTGCTTCTGTGTACCTTGGGAAATATTCGAGAATGGCAGGATAGAAGAGGTTTTGCAGGGCATATATGTGCATGAACACTATGAGCTTGTGCATGCAGGCATAAAAATTGCTTTATTGCATCAATCTGCTCATGCCATAAAATGTAAGTGAAAATTTTACTGATGAAGAGTACATATCAAAGTTGTCAATGTCATTAATCATTTGCAAAGGTCTACTAGACTAGTACTCTTAGAGCTCCAAATAAATTAAGTTGGGCTCTGTCCTACTTATTTGTGGGAAAGAAAAATAGTCCCTGACATCTAGGATTTCTGGTATTATCAGCCAGGCCTTGGTGTTCATCTGTTAAACATAAACACATTCATGGAACATTGACACTGGACAAGGCCACTCCAAGACCTTGAGCAACTGCAACAAATAAGAGCATGAACCCTCTGTAATCATGTCTGAAAACAGATAAAATATTAGTAGTGTATATGTCACAAAAATGATCTGATATACCCTACTCTAGTGAGTGACTCTTGCTTCTTTATTTCTTATAGCTCTAGCCTTAGTCTAGTATCTCCTCCTTATAGATAAGATTTATGAAGATACTCATTGAATTACTCCCTACACCACTTCCTGACAGAATCCAAATCAAAGCAAAGCTCAACTTCCTTAAATCCTTCTTAAATCTCCAAATATAAGAGAAAGTCCTATAATATGTACTTTCTAACACCCTCTTACTTATATGGCCCAGGGTTCCCGTGATGTGGATTTTTCCTTACTACCAAAAGCTATAAATCCAACTTGTATAATTTCAGGTATGTTCTTGGCAATCATTGGCTAGAGGATAAACTATTATTAAAGGGTTACAATGGGAACCTTATAATTGGTGAAGCAAGCATGGTTCTTCTGTCCAACCATCATTTGTCATTAGCTTTTAAAACTGTGACAAAATATACATAACATAAAATTTACCATCTTAATTATTTTTAAGTGTAAAATTCAGTGGCATTAGGTACTTTCACATCATTGTGCAACTACTACCATTATCCATCCATCCAACTTTTTAATGATCCTAAACTGAAACTCTGTATCAGTTAAACAGTCCTCATTCTCCACTCTTCCAGCCCTTCACAGCACTGTTCTACTTTCTGTCTCTATGAATTTGATTATTTCAGGTACTCTACATAAGTGAAATCATAGACTATTTGCCCTTTTATGTCTGGCTTGTTTCATTTAGTATAGCGTCTTCAGAGTTCACCTGTATTGTAGCAGGTATCAGAAGTTCCTTCCTTTTACAGGCTGGGGACTTCCCTGATAGTCCAGTGGCCCAGAATCTGCCTGCCAATGCAGGGGACACGGGTTTGATCCCTGGTCCATAAGATCCCACCTGCCATGGAGCCACTAAGTCCGTGCTCTAAAACTACTGAGGCCTAGAGCCTATGAGCTGAAACAAGAGAAGCCACTGTAATGAGGAGCCTGGGCACCATAATGAAGAGAAGTCCTTGCTTGCTGCAACTGGAGAAAGCCTTCACACAGCAGTGAAGATGCAAGGCAGCCAAAAATAATATAAATTAAAAATAAAGGCTGAATAATATTTCATTATATGATCATACTACATTATATTTATCCATTCATCTGTCAATGGATATTTGAGTTGTTTCAACTTTTTACAATTATGTATAATGCTCCTATGAACACTGGTATAATTACAGTCTCATATATATATACATATATATATCTCTAGTTCCAGTTCAGTCACTCAGTCGTGTCCGACTCTTTGCGACCCCATGAATCGCAGCACGCCAGGCCTCCTTGTCCATCACCAACTCCCAGAGTTCACTCAGACTCATGTCCATCGAGTCAGTGATGCCATCCAGCCATCTCATCCTCTGTTGTCCCCTTCTCCTCCTGCCCCCAATCCCTCCCAGCATCAGAGTCTTTTCCAATGAGTCAACTCTTCGCATGAGGTGGCCAAAGTACTGGAGTTTCAGCTTTAACACCATTACTTATATCTATATATATGTATATTATATATGTAGATATATATGTAAAAAATATCTATCTATATACATTTTAGTAATAAGAAGTAGAATAGTTTCAGGATTTTTTTCGGACTCTACATGCAAACCTAAAGCATTCTCCCTCTTCCTTCCTAGGCTAACCTCCACCCTCAGCAATTTACATGCTCTGGGAAATCAAACGTTTTGAGTGATGACCCCTGGAAATCTAGAAGTGTACATCACGTTATTTTCAAGTGTGACCAGTGACTTTACCAAGATAGAAATAAGGATGGAAAGAATTAGAGGAAAAGAGTTTAGAGAGGCAAAACAATTTTTATTTCAAAATATATTTCAAAACTAAGTTATGATGGAAGATGGCAGGTGAGTAAGATGGGGAGATTGCCTTCCTCCCCACAAATACATCAAAAATTCATTTGAATATGGGACAACTCCTACAGAACAACTTCTGAACAATAGTGGAAGATCTCAAACTTCCAAAAAGGCAAGACAATCTCCTTAGAATGAGGCAGGGCAAAAGATAAAAATGTAAAAAGAGACAATGGATTTCAGGATGGAGACTTGTACCCCAAGGGAGAGAGTTGTGAAAGAGGAAAATTTTCTGCGTATTCATAAACCCCCTTATGGGTGGGGATGGGGAGAACTTTAGAACCTCAGAGTTAAGTGAAACAGCGGGGGCTCAGAGGACAAAACAGAAAATGCATCACAGAAATCGCTGCCGAACAGCACTTCTTAGCAGAGAAGTGGCTTTCGAGTCTCAACCTGCTGCAGAGGCTGGGGATGGGGTGCTGAGGCTCAGGCACAGGTGTCAGATCCCAGGGAGAGGTTTGGGATTAGCTGCCATGGGGATACTCTGAGGGGGCTGCTTCAATGCAGTGGAGGGAGTCCAAAGAAAATACTGAGTGTCTCAGAATGGCAAGAAGTCATTGTCACCGGGATACTAATAATACCACAATTGCAGACAGTGGCTGAGTGCCCACTGGCAGCCACCAAAACCCAAAATCAAAACTGGTCAGAGCACCAGTTGTGAAATTAGATGTAACTGCCACTTCTAAAGCCAGGAAAGTGCCTGAGACAGAAGGCAAAAAGCCGCTGATGCAATCCTGACCCCAGAGGTGGCAGATACCACCAAGCTGTGAGCAGGCACAGGTTACTGCCCACAGATTCTTACTAGGGTTCCACAGCCTGAGGCCAGTTCCTCTGGGAGAGCACAGGCCCTGCCTCAGATTGTAACAGCATCCAGCAGTTCTCTATTGCTGCAGGTACTCCCAATTGTGGCTGCCATATTCTCCCTTTCCCCCAGCTCAAGTGAAGAAGTGAGCCTTAGTAAGTCTTGGCCTTAGCCCCCTTGTGTCTGGGTGGGGAACAGACCGTGGACTTCAGGGGCAACTGTGAATTTTAGGAGCAAGTACAAGCTGGAATAAGGCCAGATCTGAGACTGAGCTGACCCCAGCCTGCCTACAACAGGTCCAGAGACCTTCTCAGAAATATTGGAGGACGTTGGTGTGAATCGCGCTGGTGTTTTGGACTGTTGAGTATTGCCTTCACCAAAAGTCTTGGGGTTTTGTCTTCTGTGCTATGTGGTTTGTGAGGTCTTGGCGCTATAGTAGAGCTCAGGCATTAACGCCTGAGATGGGAGACCCGAGCTCAAGACTTTGATCCACCAGAGAACCCCTGACTCCAGGGAACATTAATAGGTGAGATCCCTCCCACAAGCTTTCATCTCAACACTAAAACCTAGCCCCACCCAAAGGCCAGCAAGTTCCAGTGCTGGATGCCCCATGCCAATTCTTCAGCAAAACAGGGACACAACCCTGCACATTAGCAGACAGGCTGCCCAAAGCCATACCAAACCCATAGACCCACAAAACACACTACTGGACATAGCACTATCCTTCAGAGAGATAAGATCCGGCTCCAGTCACCAGAACATAGGCACAAGTATCCCCAACCAGGAAACCTTCACAAAGCGCTGGTCCAACCGCCCCCCCACCCACCCACCCACCCATGGAGGGCAGATTCCACAATTAAGAGGAACTACGACTTTCCAGCCTACAGAAAGGAGACCTCAAATACAGTAAACTGAACAAAATGAAAAGGCAGAAACATGCAGTAGATGAAGGGACATGGTAAAAACCCACAAGACCAAACAAATGAAGAGGAAATAGGCATTCTCCTGAAAAAAAATTCAGAGTAATGATATTAAAGATGATCCAAAATCTTGAAAATAAAATGGAGACATGGATAAATAGACTGGAAGCATGGGTCGAGAAGATGCAAGAAATGTTTAACAAGGATCTAGAAGGATTAGAGGATAAACAATCAATAATGAACAACATAATTCAATAATGAACAACATAATCTCAACATAATGTCTGAGATTAGAAATATACTGGAGGGAACAAACAGTAGAGTAACTGAGACAGAAGGACAGATAAAGGAGTTGGAAGATAAAATGGTAGAAATAACTGAGGCAGAAAATAATAAAGAAAAAAGAATGAAAAGTAATGAGGATAGTCTCAGAGACCTCTGGGACAACATTAAGTGTAACCACATTGACTCACAGCTGTCCCAGAAGAAGACAAAAGGAAAGGGCATGAGAAAATATTTGAGGAGACTAGCAAAAAAGTACCTAAAATGGGAAAGGAAAGAGTGACCCAGATCCAGGAAGCCCAGAGAGTTTCATACAAGATAAACCCAAGGAGAAGCACACCAAGACAAGTTTGATATTAATCAAACTAACAAAAATTAAACACAAAGAATAAATATTAAAAAGCAACAAGGAAAAAGCAACAAAAAACATACTAGGGGATCCCCATAAGGCTAATAGCTGATCTTCAACAGAAACTCTGCATGACAGAAGGGAATGAAAGGATACACGTAAAGTGGTGAAAGAGGAAGATTTACAACCAAGACTACTCTACCCAGAAAGGATCTCTTTCAGATTTGAACAGGAAATCAAAAATTTACAGATAAGAAAAGAGAATTCAGCACCACCAAACCAGCTCTACAACAAATACTAAAGGAGCTTCTCTAGACAAGGAACACAAAAAGGAAAGGCATACAAAACAAATCCCATAGAATAAAATAAATCATAACAAGATCTTACATATTGATAACTACCTTAAATGTAAATGAGTTAGGTGCTCCAACCAAAAGACAGAGATTGGCTGAATGGATACAACAATTTGCACCCTATATATGCTGTCTATAAGAGATCCACATCAAAACTAGGGACATATACATACTGAAAGTGAGGGGCTGGAAAAAGATATTCCATGTTAATGGAAATCAAAAGAAAGCAAGAGTTGCAGCACTCATATCAGATAAAATAGATTTCAAACTAAAGATGGTTACAAGAGACAAAGAAGGACACTACATAATAAACAAGGAATTAATCCAAGAAGAAGATATAACAGTTATAAATATATATGCAACCAACTTAGAAGCACCTCAGTACATAAGCCAAATGCTAACGATTATTAAAGGGTAAATCAACAGTAATACAATAACAGTGAGGGACTTTAATACCCTATTCACATCAGTGGACAGATCATCCAAACAGAAAATTAATAAGGAAACACAAGCTTTAAATGATACACTGGACAAGTTAGACCTAATTGAGATCTACAGGCATTTCATCCAAAAACAATAGCTTTCACTTTCTTTTTTAATTACACATGGAATATTCTCCAAGATAGATTACATCCTGGTCCACAAATCAAGCCTTGGTAAATTTTTAAGAAGTGAATAATTCAAGCATCTTTTCTGACCACAATGCTGTAAGGTTAGATATCAACTATAGGGAAAAAAAACTATAAAAAACACAGACACTTGGAGGTTAAACAATACACTTCTGAATAACCAACAGATTACTGAAGAAATCAAAAAGGAAATAAAAATATGTCTAGAAACAACTAACAGTGAAAACTTGACAATTCAAAACCTGTGGGATGCAGTAAAAATAGTGTTAAGAGGGAGCTTTCTAGCAGTATAAGCCTGATTCAAGGAACAGGAGAACCATCAAATAACCTAATCTTACACCTAAAGCAAGTAGAAAAAGAAAAAAAATACCCCCAAAGTAGAAAGGAAGAAATCGTAAAGATCATAGCAGAAATAAATGGAAAGGAATGAAGGAGAAATAGCAAAGATCAATACAACTAAAAGCTGGTTCTTTGAGAAGATAAACAAAATTGACAAACTATAAATCAGACTCATTAAAGAAAAAAAAAACTCAAATGAATAAAATTAGAAATGAAAAAAGAGAAGTTACAACAGATAACACAGAAATACAAAGGATTATAAAAGACTACTATGAGCACCTATATGTCGATAAAAATGGACAACATGGAAGAAATGAACAAATTCTTAGAAAAGTGTAACCTTTCAATACTGAACTAGGAAGAAATAGAAATTATGAACAGACCAATCACAAGCATGGAATCAAAACTGTAATAAAAAATCTTCCAACAAACAAAAGCCCAGGGCCAGATGGCTTCACAGGCGAATTCTGCCAGAAGTTTAGAGAACTAACGTCTATGCTGCTCAACTCTTCCAAATAATTTCAGAGGAAGATAACTCCCAAACTCATTCTGTGAGGCCACTATCACCCCGATACCAAAACCAGACAAAGATGCCACACACACACAAAAAAAATTACAGGCCAATCAGTGATGAACATAGATGCAAAAATCCTCAACAAAAGGATTCTTCAATATATGCAAGTCAATCAGTGTGGTATACCATAACAACAAATTGAAAGATAAAAAACATATGATCATCTCAATAGATGCAGAGAAAGCCTTTGACAAAATTCAATGTCCTTTTATGATAAAACCTCTCCAGAAAGTAGGCATAGAAGGAACATATCTCAGCATAATAAAGGCCATATATGACAAACCTACAGTAAACATTATCCTCAGTGGTGAAAAACTGGAAGCATTTCCTCTAAAATCAGGAACAAGACAAGGGTGCACCCTCTCACCATTATTAGTCAACATAGTTTTGGAAGTCCTAGCCACAGAAATCAGAGAAGCAAAGGAAATAAAAGTAATCCAGATTGGAAAAGAAGTAAAACTCTCACTGTTTGCAGATTAAATGATTCTCTATATAGAAAACCCTAAAGATGTCACCATAATATTACTAAAGCTAATCAATGAATATAGTAAAGTTGCAGGATATAAAATTAATGAACAGAAATCCCTTGCATTCCTATGCACTAACAATGAAAAATCAGAAAGAGAAATTAAGGAAACAATCCCATTCACCATTGCAACAAAAAGAATAAAACACTTAGGACTAAATTTACCTAAAGAGACAAAAGACCTATATGCAGAAAACCAGAAGACACTGATGAAAGATATCAAAATGACACAAACAGATGGAGAGATATGTTCTTGGACTGGAAGAATCAACATAGTGAAAATGACTAT
This sequence comes from Oryx dammah, assembly GCF_014754425.2. Classification (NCBI taxonomy): domain Eukaryota; kingdom Metazoa; phylum Chordata; class Mammalia; order Artiodactyla; family Bovidae; genus Oryx; species Oryx dammah. The sequence goes on along the minus strand of NW_024070204.1, from coordinate 38,394,555 downwards.
ACTACACAAAGCAATCAATCTATAGATTCAGTGCAATCCCTATCAAACTACCAATAGTATTTTTCACAGGACTAGAACAAATAATTTCACAATTTGTATGAAAACACAAAAGACCCCAAATAACCAAAGCAGTCTTGAGGAAGAAGAATGGAGCTGGAGAAATCAACCTTCCTAACTTAAAACTGTACTACAAAGCTACAGTCATCAAGATGGCATGGTACTGGCACAAAACAGAAATATAGACCAACAGAAATATAGTAACATAGAAAACCTGGCAATAAGTCCATCCATGCACCTACTAGCACCTTATTTTTTAAAAAGGAGGCAGAAATATAAAATGGAGAAAAGACAGTCTCTTCATTAAGCAGTGCCGGGAAAACTGGTCAGTTACATGTTAAAGAAGGATATTAGAACATTTCCTAACACCATACACAATAATAAACACATAATATATTAAAGACCTAAACATAAGGCCAGAAACTACAAAATTTTTAGAGGAAAACATAGGCAGAACACTCTCTAACACAAATCACAGCAAGATCCTCTAGGACCCACCTGCTAGAGTAGTGGAAATAAAAACAAAAATAAACAAATGAGGCTTAATTAAACTTCAAGGCTTTTGCACAGTAAAGGAAACTATAAACAAGGCGAAAAGACAACCCTCAGAATAGGAGAAAATAATAGCAAATGAAACAACTGACAAGGGATTAATCTCCAAAACATACCAGCAGCTCATGCAGCTCAATACAAGAAAAACAATTAAAAAAAGAAAAACAATCAACCCAATCACAAAGTGGGCAGAAGACCTAAACAGACATTTCGCCAAAGAAGACATATAGATGGCTAATAAGCACATGGAAAGATGCTCAGCGTTGTGCATTATTAGAGAAATGCAAATCAAAACTAGAATGAGCTATCATCTCACACCTGTCAGAATGGCCATCATCAAAATGCCTACACGTAGTAAATGCTGAAGAGGGTGTGGAGAAAAAGAAACCTTCTTGCACTATTTATGGGAATGAAAATTGGTACAACCACTACGGAGAACAGTATGGAGATTCCTTTAAAAAAAAAAACAACTAGAAATAAAATTATCATATAACTCAGCAATCCCACTACTGGGCATATACCCTGAGGAAACCATAATTGAAAAAGACACATGTACCCCACTGTTCATTGCAGCACTATTTATGATAGTTAGAACATGGAAGTAACCCAGATGTCCACTGACAGATGAATGGATAAGTAAGTTGTAGTACATGTATATAGTGGAATGTTGCTGCTGCTGCTAAGTCGCTTCAGTCGTGTCCGACTCTGTGCGACCCCATAGACGGCAGCCCACCAGGCTCCCCTGTCCCTGGGATTCTCCAGGCAAGAACACTGGAGTGGCTTGCCATTTCCTTCTCCAATGCAGGAAAGTGAAAAGTGAAAGTGAAGTCACTTCGTCGTGTCCGACTCCTAGCGACCCCATGGACTGCAGCCTACCAGGCTCCTTCATCCATGGGATTTTCCAGGCAAGAGTACTGGAGTGGGTTGCATGTTATTCAGCTATAAAAAGGAATGCATTTGAGTCAGTTCTAGTGGGGGGACGAATGTAGGGCCTATTATACAGAATGAAGTAAATCAGAAAGAGAAAAAAAATTGTATATTAACACACACACACATATATATGGTGGAGAAGGCAATAGCACCCCACTCCAGTGCTCTTGCCTGGAAAATCCCATGGGCAGAGGAGCCTGGTAGGCTGCGGTCCATGGGGTTGCTGAGTTAGACACGACTGTGCAACTTCACTTTCACTTTTCACTTTTATGCATTGGAGAAGGAAATGGCAACCCACTCCAGTGTTCTTGCCTGGAGAATCCCAGGGACGGGGGAGCCTGGTGGGCTGCCGTCCATGGGGTTGCACAGAGTTGGACACAACTGAATTGACTTAGCAGCATATATACATGGAATCTAGAAAGATAGTACTGATGATCCTATTTGAAAGGCAAGAGCATGCAAACATAAAGAACAGACTTTTGGACACAGTGCGGGAAGGAGAGGGAGGGATGTTTTGGGAGAATAGCACTGAAACATATACATTACTGTATGTAAAATAGATGGCCTTTGGAAGTTTGCTGTATGATGCAGAGAACTCAAAGTTGGTGCTCTGTGACAACTTAGAGGAGTGGGATGGGGAAGGAGGTTGGAGAGGGGTTCAAGAGTGGGGGGACTTACGTATATCTATGGCTGATTCATGTTGATGTATGGCAGAAACCAACACAATATGTAATTATCCTCTCATTAAAATAAAAATGAAAAAGAAAAGATTTAATGAGATCCTCCATCATAAAATTGCCCCGGCATTTTGACAGCATCCAATTTATAAGAAGTTCCCGCTTCCTTAGACCTTACCCCTAAATCTCTCAATTAGATCCTGAATCTTTTATTAAGTACTTTCTAGCATCTTATTATTGAGACACTCTGCCATTCCCTTTTCCTGCTCTCTTGTGTTCTTCCTCTAGGTAACTTTAATAAATTCCACTTGTTCAAAACAAAAAAACAACTAAGTTATAAGTTGTTTGCTACATTGTGAAGTACAGAAAAACAGGGATGCTAGAAGAGGGCTTTTGACATTGAGGCCAGAGATCCAGCCAAGTAATTTATTTATTCAGTCATTAAGCTATCATTTGCACCTTTCTGCCTGGAACATAAACTCAGTGAGTTCTGTCTTCTCTCTCTAAGACAGAGCACTTAATAGACACTCAATAAATATTTATGAAATAAGTAAATGAATGATTATAATGAGTCCTTATTGTGTCTTAGGCACTGTGAGAAGCATCCTAGGGTATCAAATATCACTATTTTTTCCACATAATGCTTGAAGGTGAGCTAGGGAATTAGAAACACACTCCAAGATAGTTATAAACAAACTATCATGGGTGTGCAGGAAAAGGAAAAGTTACTTCTACTTACAAATAATGACGGAATTTCCAAAGATGAATTAGAATGGAAAGGATTTTTTCAGGTGAAAACATGGAAGTGTATTCCATGTGGAGTTAATAGCATGAGCTAAGGCATGGTGGTTGCAAGAAGCATAAACTATATTTTATTGAGCTTCCATTCTGTTCAATACACTTTAGATTCTTCACTTAATTTAAGTTTCATAGAACCTTCCATTTCCCACCTCCAGGAGAGAATAATCATTATCCATGCTCAATTAAAGAAACTGAGAAACACAAAGTAAGTAAATAGGGAAACCTGAATTTGAATCTAGGCTTTCAGATCCCAAATACTAGATAGTATTTAGTGAGCATTAATCAGCTTATTTTGGACTGGCATACAAGATGTAGAAATAGCGGAAGAGAATGGGGTACCACTGAAAACTCTAAAGGGTTAAAATGAAGTGAAAGTTATCACTCTTTTTTCTATTTTGAATTTAAGTGTAAAAAGCATTTTTATATATTTTAAATACAGCTAAGTTCTGCTGAAATATCTGGGTATTTCATGATGTAGAGAATGATCAAGAAGCATTGATTATTAGTAGTTTTTACAAAGATTCTTTATTTCCTTTTTGTTTGTGTTTTCTTTAACTGTAACTATAAATACATATTTCTGAACACCATGTTTTTTAATATTTGACTGAGCTGTTTTGAACAGAGCCCCTCTTTTTAAACATTATTCATCTGAAAAGTGTTCTAAAATTTTCTGATCTATAAGAATTCTTGTTTTGAGGAACATAATTCAACATAAAACTGTATATCTCCAACAACTGAGAAACATGAACTAATGAAATAAATACATAGTAAGAGCTATGTATTTTTAAGGGTAGAGGAGGATATGAAATAAAAAAAATGTTCCAAATGAGTAGCATGTTTATAAACTGCATAGTTTGGTTTTGATGGGCAGCTGAGGATTACATAAATAAGTTTTAATAGGGTCAAGAAACCACAGCAGTGTCATTCTCCTCTTTCCACGTATGCTTAAAAAATTTTAAGGTTGGATATTCTCAACACCACAATTAAAAATGATTAGCATTTTTTCATCTCTGTTGTAATGGTAAAAATGTTGATCCATACCTTGAATACTCTGGATAGAGTTTAAAAAAAAAAACTAAATATTTTCGTTCCTCCTTTTGCTATTACCAGCAACTATATGCATGAGAAATAATCATAAAAGAAGTAGAATGGTGGAGTAATAGAGTCAAAAGAGAAGATCAGTACAATTTCTAGTTTAGTTTGTCACTGGGTGTGATAGTTAATTTCATGTGTCAACTTGGCTAAGCTATGACCCTCACTAGTTTTGTCAAACACTAGTCTAGATGTTGCTGCAAAGGTATTTGTGGATGCAATTATTTGCATGTGCAATTATTTGACTTTGAAAAAAGCAACTTACTTTTTATAATGTGGGTGGGCCTCATCTAATCAGTTGAAGGTAGTAAGAGCAGATAGGTTTCCCAAAGACTTTTGTTTCAAGGCTGCAACACAGAAATTCTACCTGGGCTCCCAGCCTACTGACCTGCCTTTCAGATTTGCTAGCTCTCACAATTATATGAGTCAATTGCTTAAAATAAATCTCTCTATACATCTATATGTTAGTTGGCCAGTCAAGTCCAACTCTTTGTGACCCCATGGACTGTAGACCTTCAGGCTCCCCTGTCCATGGAATTCTCCAGGCAAGAATACTGGAGTGGGTTTCCACTCCCTTCTCCAGGGGATCTTCCTAACCCAGGGATTGAACCTTGGTCTCCTGCATTGCAGGCAGATGCTTTACCAGCTGAGCTATATATCTGTATCTACATTTCTATCCATATTTCTGTGTCTCTTGGAAACCCTGACTAATACAGCGGGCAAGCTAGAGCACAAAGAAATTATATGATATTCCTAATATCATTTAGTAAATGATGACAGAGGTATAACAGAGAGATGGGGAAACTGGGTCATAAAATTGCCTAAAATACTGATTATAAGTCTGGGAAAGAAATTCATAAGCTATCCACTTTCATCACTGTTCTTTCTAGTGGATTGCATGCAGTGAAACGTGAAGTTTCATGGAAAACCAATACATTAGAAAAAATCTGAAGTTTGAAGCAGATAAAATAGAGGAGGAATTTCTTATTTGCTTTACAAAAGATAAAGTGTACCTTTTATAAATTTATTCTTTAATTGGAGGAAAATTGCTTTACAGTGTTGTGTTAGTCTCTCCCATACGACAATGCAAATCAGCCATAATTTTACATATATCACCACCCTCCCCTCTCCCTCCCCACCCCTCTGCATCATCTCATAGCCCCCGGCTGGACTTCTGTGTTATATAGCAACTTCTCACCAGCTATCTATTTTGCCATTCTTGAGAGCGGCAACTTTTCCCAACATTTAAGGTGGTTTCATTTTTTTTTTTTTTTTTTTTTAATGCCAGGTTCCTCTGTCCATGGATTTCTCAAGAATACTGGAGTGGGTTGCCATTCCCTTCTCCAGGGAATCTTCACGACCCAGAGATCAAACCTGGGTCTCCTGCATTGCAGACAGATTCTTTACCATCTGTGCCACCAGGGAAACTTTAATAAACATAGATAACACATTTTACATGATGCTTTGCTGATAACAAAGCTCTTTCATATGTACTCTTTTCTGGAAGCTTCACTGCAAATCTCTGAGTTACTGTCATCAGTTTATGACGGAGACAAGCAAGGCTGACAGAAACTAGGGGAGTTGCCTAAATGACTCAGAGCAGCTGATTTCCAGATCTGAGCTCACCTCCTTGTCCTGCAATGATGGCTACAGAGCACCAGCATTAACCAGAAGAGTGATGTTTGTAGGTCTCTTGACCAGGAATTCCACAGTGAGCTGAATTCTTACCCTAATCAAAAGGATATGTGAGTTCTACTGTGCTAACAGAAATGTTAAGATTTACTTTGGAAGAAAAAAATCCCAATACATCTCTTTCTTATTCTTAAAGATATCCCTATCATATCCTTTTTCAACTGTGAATTGATTTTAACACAGAATAGAAAATCTGTTTTTTTTTAATTTTTAATGCTATATAATTTAGTGAAACTGTTTATTCCCATGTTTTATAGCTCTCTCTCCCACCTGGGTTTTCATTTTCCCAACTTAACAGCATGTACTTAAAGGACTTTGCATCACTGGATCAAAGAACAGAGGCATCTGTATTACATCTACATTTACTGGGCTGCTAAGACCCCGCACATTTTCAGTCTATTGCTTATCATACCTATGCAGGCCACCCCTGGACTCATCACATTTGTAAGAGTTGATTTCTCTCCTGTTTCTCATCTGAGAGCAGGTGGACCAAGACAGTTCTTTGGAGGCTCGACAAGTGATTTCTCTTGAGAGAGGTGCCTCTCTCTAGTCTGCCAAGGAATGAAAATTCAGACAATCACATAGATCATTTTGAATGGTGCCAAATAAATTCCACCAAACGCAGTAGTATTGCCAGTAGGCAATAATTACAACATGTCACTGGGAAATGTGGCGATTTTCTTCTAACATCAGGCTTTAGTCTTATCCTGAGTGTCACAAAAATGACAGAGAGAGGACATAAACAGTTTTTTCCATAGATATAGCATGCATTTCTCATATTCAGGGAAATGGGGGTGAAGTGCTTCTTTGCCTTGAAATGACTGGAACAGGATGCCAGGGATTGAATAGGTACCACCTAGAACTTAACTGATCTTTTCTAACGGCACACTTGTCAACTACTCCAAAAACTAAGCAAAGTGGTGAAGAAAGACCACCATTTTGTTGTCAGCAGGGCTCTCGGCCCCGGCCGAGGAAAGAAATAACCTGTTGTAGCCTACGAAAGGAAAAGCTCTTCAGTAAGAATGGAAAGTCCTGAAAGCAAGTCTGCTCGGGGGAGGTGATAGCATCCCAAAGTCTTCTAGGATTTTAGCTTCAACCAGAAGATTGTCTTTCAAACATAAGCAAGACCAGGAAGTCACATTAAAGGGCTGAACAAGATCGTGGGCATAACAGCTGTGTGAACCAAGTTAAAAAACAAAACAAAACATAATAAATAATAAGAAGCCAAGGAATGCTGTAGAAATGGCGAGAAAAGACAGAGACGCATAGGAGGGATAAGACGGGAGGAGGGAGTCGGGGAGGGAGCGGAGAGAGGAGAAAGCTGAAAGCGGACGTCAGGAACAAAAGCTCCAGCGGAGTCTGGCGGAGGCACTAAGGGAGCATGGGGTGTTTTGAATAATTATTAAAATTAGCATGTGTCTGCGCCATCCTGTGGGTGTGGCGCACAGCGGAGTGTAAACTCTAGCGGGGCTGGGAGCAAACATTGGATTAGCGGCAGCAGCCTGCCAGCCTGCCCGAGGAGTGAGGACCAGCGCGCGGCACAACCGACCGCACGATGGCCTCGTCTCAAGGGAAGAACGAGCTGAAATTCGCCGACTGGATGGCAACTCTGCCGGAGAGCATCCACAGCATACCCCTCACCAATTTAGCCATCCCAGGTAGGCGCTCAGAGGCTGCTGCCGGGGCGCTCGGCGTCCGCTCCACCTGCCCCGCCCTGCTTTATCTGCTACTAAGTGGTAACTTGCCAAGATGCCCACGGGAGGCAAACTCGTCTCCACGGGTGGGTCTCGGGCCGGGAGAGCTCGTGCCTGGGCGCCTCCGGCCTCCCAGCGCTTTCCCAAACCTCTGGGGACCGTGGAGCGGGGCGTCAAGGTGACTGCTTTTCCATGGGTTTTTGAAGCAGGTTGTGTTGAGAGGGCTGGGGCAGGGGAAAGGCTTGGCTCTAGGATGGTCCCTCGTACCCCGCTGCCCCCTCCCTCCACAGTTTCCCCCCCCCGGAGACTTGGGTCTGGGGACGATTTCTGGGGCTGTGGGATGATGGTGGTCGGCGAGCGCGAGTCGCTGTCCTAAGGGCTCGGTCTGGCCCGTGGACCTCCGACTCCATCTCTGTCACGGAATCAAGAGAATTTGGTGGATTTCTCGGTTAGAAGCTACCCGAGTCATTAACATTCGTCCCTAGTCTCCTTTAAAGAGACAAAGCGCTTCCTGAAGAGTGATGAAAGTTCAGGGACCGCCGGCGGTTTGATCGATGCCCTTGACCTGGAGCTGGAGGAGGGAGAGGAATGTAGGGAGCCGTTTCCTGATCTGCGTGGACCTAGAGGGCCTGGCCGGGTGGTCACCATCTGGACTCCGGTCCAAGGGCGGTGAGCAGCGTCCAGCGCGCGGGTCAGGAAAGCAAACCCTCGTGGACCGTGCATTTGTTGCTCGGGACAGAAGCCGGGCAAGGAAACCTGCGTCCACTGCGGCGGAGGGGTGGGCTTCACCGGCAAATCTTAGGAAAAAGATGACTGCGCTGGTGTCCAGAGAGGCTAGAAAGAAGGAAGCCTCCGCAAAGCGAGGAAAAGACTGGAGGGGTCAGACGCTTCAACGCGAAGCGCGCGACTTGGATCAGAGGACTGGGCAGGTTTCTGGGGGCGGGAGCGCAGCAGACCCTAGTTCGGACGTGCAGAGGCAGGGTGGTTTCAGGACGGTATACTATGGTGACAGCCGGCGTCACAGCCATATTTCGTTGACTTTTCGCTTGGGCTGAGAGTGCAGATTACCTCCCTGACTCGCCTGACCCTTCCAGGATTCAGCTAGAGAGCAAAATACCGACAGGTAGTTCATCCCTCGCCTAGAATTATGCCTGGTTATCAAGTTCAACCTTCTGGTCTACCTTCTCTAGCTCTTACCCATCCGGCGCCCTCTCTCAGCCACTGGGGGAAATCATGCTTTAAAATTTTTTTTTTCTTTCTTTCTTTCTTTTCTTTTCTTTCTTTCTTTCTTTCTTTTTTTTTTTTTTTTTTTAAGAGGAAGGTGGGTTTTCTTGAAAATCTCTAACCAGTAGCACTGGAATTAATCAGTAACTGAAATCAATGGTCTTTAGTCAAATGGATGTTTGGCGGTTATGACAGACACAGGCTCTGAGCGCCCAGCTCTGGAAGGGAAGGGTTGGTCTCCTCTTGCCCTTCTTCAGGAGAAGGTAATGGCACCCCACTCCAGTACTCTTGCCTGGAAAATCCCACGGACGAAGGAGCCTGGTGGGCTGCAGTCCATGGGATCGCTAAGAGTCGGACACGACTGAGCGACTTCAGTTTCACTTTTCACTTTCACGCATTGGAGAAGGAAATGGCAACCCACTCCAGTGTTCTTGCCTGGAGAGAATCCCAGTGATGGGGGAGCCTGGTGGGCTGCCGTCTATTGGGGTCGCATAGAGTCGGACATGACTGAAGCAACTTAGCAGCAGCAGCCCTTCTTCAGGAGGGAATTTCCCAAGAGCTCAGGTGTCTCTAAGGAAGAGAACAAGCCACCTTCTCCGCTCTGCATTTACCCTCCTCCCGGGTGAGCCTAGGAATTGCTCTTTTGAAGGAGACAGAAGAAACTACAGAACTTTGTTGGCAAAATTCCACTCTCACTTCCACAGGCATTGCTATCCCCTTTTCTTCCTTTTTATTTGGTCTTTAGACAGGTACTTTCACATGGTCTCACCTGAGCATTTATGGAGGCCTAAAAGGTAAGAAGGGCAAGGAGTCTGATGCCAGCTTCCTGACAGGTGGGTCTCCAGAGACCCAGGCAGGTTAAAAGCTCAAGCTCACATTGTAAGTTCTGAGGGATGGCATGATATCGTGTCTGAATCTAACATACATTTTTATAACACTTCACTTTTCAAAGCCTTAACATATAACCCAGATAACATAATCCTTCCCCAAACCTTGTGAAGCAAGTGATGCTGATAAGTATTGACTGCATTTCACAGATACGAAAGTTGCATCTCAGTGAAGGGAAATGATTTGCTATCAGTTCAGTGATATGATCTTTAAATATAGTCCTTAGAAAAAATATCTAGGAATTTTGGAGGGAAATGCTTTGTGGTTTGGATCTGGATGATTCAGCAGCAACAAGTACTAATCAGGCTGAAAGGACAAGGAAATAAGGCATTGGCAGGACAGGGAGGAATTTTCTTTTCTTCCCACAGGACAAGGTGGAAACCTGTGTTCAGAGGCTTCGATATTCTGATAGTTCTACAGTAGAGACACAATGATAATAGCACTCGACACAGTGGGAATTTCCACTGATTGCCTAACTCCTCTTAGTTTTATACTCAGAGTGGATCCCCTGCGAAGCTTTCCATTCTCATCCTCAATAATTCTGAGATAAAAACCCTATTTCTCCCATCTGCATCCCTCAGTTCCCCCATGATTTTATAATGTAGGTTTGGCAGATCTACACATGTAAATCCAGGTTTAAAAATGGATTTGGTACCTTTCTGTATTACTCAAACTGTGAGAATTTTTGGAGGAAAAAAAGATGTTCAAACTTCAATAGTCAGGGAAGACTAATTGGAGACTATTAAACGCTAATGGAATAATTGCCTTAAAATCATGCTAATAGCTTCCTGGCTGCTACATGTTTACTTGGCCAGTTGCTACAGCTTGAATTAAGTAATTATCTCCACCATTTAAAACCACTCCTGATGTACCACACAAGGGTTTCTGTAGAAGGGAAGGGCTGCTCAGTCATCCTCTAAGCTTCAGGTTTTCTTAGGTGGAGCAACTGGAGAGTGAAGAGCTGTCTAATTATGAAGCCATCCTCTTGGGTCAGCTGACCTGCATTACCCAGAGCTAGTGCAAAGAACCGTCTGCAGGTGTGTGATATTCCCCCCAGGTGTGCAGTTCTGGCATCTTTAAACTGTTTCTCAAGATGTCTGCATATTGAATACTTTCATAACCGAATTTCTGTGTCTGTTTTGCATTTAAATGGCATCATGATTTGGTATTGACTGGCCTAAAGAATTCAGTTAGTAATCGGTATTAGTAGTTTTACTTTGATTTTATGTTTCAGAGGAATGGTACTGTTGGAACGCCCTGACAGTTACTCAGATTTCGGTCTCGTTTGTCTTTTCTTCCTATCTCTGATGACACCAAGCTGAGTTTTCATTCATACATGTGTGCTTAGCAGTTTTCTGGCATTTTGGACTATGAATGATGCAGCCTCTTACCATAAACAGGTGAGAGAGGGTAAACAGGGATGGAAGCTGGGAGACAAAGTGTCAAGTTCAGGTGAAGGTGAGTCTGATGAATTTCTGGCATCTTCAAAGCCAAGTTTTAACTTTTATAATCACGGTACTGCCAGAACCATTGTAAAAAGATCCATCATGGGAGCAAGCAAGCTGTTGCTTAATCTGGGTAAGTTGTTGCTGATCTGGATCTATGACAAGGAGCCATTCTGTCTGAAATCTAAAAAATCAGGAAGGGTTTTTGTTTTAATAGGAAGGGTCTGTTATGCATTTGCTGATATGTGCTGAAAGTCTTCTTCACATAATACAGTAAGTTGACCATGTAATACTGAAAGAGTGGCTAGAGGGAGTAGAGCCTCAGAAGGAGTGTATGTTTCCTTGGTGTCAGAGTTCTTTACTGAGTTAACCACCAGTTGGCCTGTGAGTGGGACCTGGGCAGTCAGTTTGCTTACCCTCTCTCCTGTCCTTGAAATGCACTTTTGGCCCATCATTTCCACAGTGGGAGCCATTTTCAAGGAAGCAGCCTTGAGAGAGCAATGTGTTATTGAGACCATCTGGACAGTATATGTGGCTGAACCTTGTTAAGGCCTCTGTATAAACTTTTAAATAGACACAGAGATCCACTTATCTTGCAGCTGCTTCCAAACAAACTTCCTATGTAAGTTCCCTGATTATGAAACTTACCTACCAATCTGGAAGTCACCTGCCTTTCTTTGGTCTCTCCTTGCCAGTTTTCAAACCAAAACTTGAACAGCAATTGTTGACTGTACTTTAGATAAGGAACACAGAAATACTTTAGAAATCAATGTTCTTGCAGATTTTGTACACTCTTCCAGGAAATGCTAACACCAATGAAAAAGGACAGTGTTACTTAGGAAAAGGAGATGTGTTTAAAATAGCTCTGACTTCTGTGATGCTGTGTTGGCTTTCATTAGTTTTTAATTTCTTTCCTCACAGTGATCTCTTCTTGTTGTTTCTGGAGCCAACTGTTTTCCTTTTCCTTGTCATTTACTATTTCTGTTTCGATTAGGATGGGATAAGATTGTCAGGGCAAATCTGGAACTGGGTCTAATTGTACAGGTTTCTTTTAGGAAGCAGGGCATTTCCCCCCCCATCATTTTAGTCCTTATAGTGATATGGAAGTTAATCTTATTCAAAGCAATCAAAAAGCAACAAAATTGTTTAAAATGACTAGCTTTCTTGTGCTGCCTGTTCAATTCCCAGTTTTTTGATTTTGCTAAAAAGAAAAAACTTAAATATCTGGAACATAATTTTTTACACTTTTGAAAATTTTTAATTGGAGCATAATTGCTTTACAATACTGTGTTAGTTTCTGCCACACATCAACATGAATCAGGCATAGGTTTACATATGTCCTCCTCTTCTTGAACCTTCCGCCCACCTTCCATCCCATCTCACCTCTCCTAGGTTGTCACAGAGTATCAGGTTTGAGCTCCTTGTATCATACAGCAATTTCCCATTGGCTATAAATTTTACACATGGTAATGTATATGTTTCATTGTTGCTGTTTCAATTTATGCTTCCCTATCCTTCTTCCATTGTGTCAACAGTCTGTTCTCTATGTTTGCCTCTCCATTGATGCCCTGCAAAAAGGTTCATCTGTACCATCTTTCTAGATTCCGTATATATGTGTTAATATGTTTGTCTTTCTGACTTGCTTCACTCTGTATAATAGGCTCTAGGTTCATCCACCTGATTAGAACTAACTCAAATGCATTGCTTAATTTATCCTATTGGGGCTTTTCCTTGTTGAATTGAATTGAATCACCAACTATTACTAATTAATATAAAGTGATACTTGTGACATTTTACAGTTTACAAAGTGTTTTCTCATGAACACACATGCTTTTCACATGTTCTATCAATAATCTCCTCAGGCCTTGCTACTCAAAGCTGATCCAGGGACCAGCATCATCAGCGAACATGGGTGGTTGGTAGAAATACAGCATCTCAGACCCCAGCCCTCAGACTGATTTAATCCCAAACTGTATGTTAACAAGATCCCCAGGTGACTGCATACACATTTAAAGTTTTAGAAACACTGCTTAGGGTATCTCTAAGGGAAACCTTTATATAAGTGGCAGAGCCAAATTTAAATATGCTTCTTTGATTGAGCTCTTTCTAATGGGCCAGGAAGTCTATCTGTGAATGTTCAAATTTACATTTAGGCTTAGAGCCAGAGCCCCATATCTGACTCAAGGCTAATGGCCCAGGTTGGGAACATTTCTGATAACTGACATTACAGTTCATCGTGCACCTTGAACAATAAAAATGATTTAATTGCTATTTAAGTGTTCAAACTGGGTCACTGTGATAAATGTAAAACCTTCCTCCTCATTTCCTTAAAGTCCTGATGCTCTTTGATACCAGCCATCAACAGCACTTAAATTCAGCCCATCTGGCAATGCTAGTGGTCACTAATGACAATTTAGAAGACACTCTGTATTGGTTCTTTGTCCATTTGGTATCATTTTTGTTGTGTCATAGGACCAGCTACTTTTGTTGTATTTATAGGCCACAGGTTTGTTCACCTTATCTATAAGCTTCCGTGGTGGCTCAGACAGTAAAGAATCTGCCTGCAAATTGGGAGACCTGAGTTTGATCCCTGGATTGGGAAGATCTCCTGGAGGAGGGCATAGCAACCCATTCCAGTATTCTTGCCTGGAGAATCCCTTGGACAGAGGAGCCTGGTGGGCTACAGTCCATGGGGTCACAAAGAGTTGGACATGACTGAGTGACTAAGCACAGCACAGCACAAATTTCAAGCCCCTTTGAAGTAATAGTGGCATCATAAATGCAAACTGTAGTGATAATCAGCACCAGACAGCCATCAAACACAAAGGTAAATGGTGAATTGTTTTTTAATAGGAAGAAAATGATCAGTCTTTGTATTTGTAAACCATACCTCATTTATTTAAATCATGATTTACGTGGATTTGAAACATGCATAACTGTGGTTGTAACTCACTTGATTTTAATTATTTAGCGTAATCCAGGCTCTGAAAGAGTTAAATTTTAAAAAAGAAACTTCAGCTTGTTAAAATAGATACATTTATATGTTATAGCTCACACACTTTACTCATATGAAGATTTCTCATATCCTTATGTAGAATTTATTTTCTCCTGTGTAATTCTAACCCTGCCTAATCAAAACAGAAAGAGTAAGTTACAAAGAGGAAGAGTAAAGCTGTTGAGTGACATATATTGGCTATAAAAATAGGCAATATTTTTGAGGGAAGACTAATAAATAAGGATATAGGTATCCTTACATAAAAGGTAATGTTCCCTAAACTCTAAAAGTCCCAAAGTAAAATCAGAGTCATGTTAATTGTCAGTTTGATCCCTTTCAAGTACCTCCTTCATGGACTTCCAAATAGTTCTAGATTTCTCTGGACAAATTCTTAAATATGTTTTTATAAACCAGTTTTGTGGGCTATCACTGCAATTTTCCTTCTTTCCTGTTTTGGGGAGGTTATGGGGAGTTGTCCTTTTTGCTGCTCTGACATGTAGAGGAACTGTACTTCTGTAGCTTTATAGTCAGAACACCACTGCTGTTGGCAGTCCCACCAGAGCCTGTGCCGTGCTGCAGAGGCCCAGCGTGGAGGATGTTAATGTGTAAAAAGGGCCTTGGATAGGATTCCACTGTGGCCAAAGGCTCCCAGGGCTGGGTTCCCTGCTGCGGAAAGTGTGGATGCCAGTCTTATGGCTGACTCTGTCTGCCATCACCACTGAAACCGTGAGTGCCCACACTGCTAGATCCTATCAGTCCTTTTGCTTTGTCTGGATGCCAGCAAAAGAGCTCTTCGATTTATGTTGATTCTTTTGGTGCTGCCACCTTGCCCTAGGACTTGGGAATGAGTTTATGAGGGCCAGCAGAGGGCAATATGTAGGATAGATTTTATTCTGTGCTCTGCATCACTCTCAGTGTTAATTCACTCTCTGCTTGCAGATGTACATGTGCGTGTATGTGTGTGTGCACGCCCATAGGTGTATCAACTTTCCGTTACGATAACGTCTTTTCTGAGAATCTTCTGAATAGATCCTGTAAGTAGGCCTCTGGGGCTACCTAATTAATCATTCCTCCAGGCAGATTCAGGGTAACAACACAGCTGGATCCATACTGTCCCCAATGAGCAGCCTGGGACAGTGTAAATAGAGCCAAGTCATCTGATAGACCTAAAGTAAGTCCTAACACCTCCATTGCTTTAAAGCACATAAATAAAGTAATCAATGCACTCTGAACCTTCAAGAGAAGGTTAAGTCTCATACACACATAGGCATGCATTTTAATTATCGTTGGTTAAAGGGATCAGCTCTGTTAATATGGATATTTTACCTATTAATGTTACCACCAATGAGACTTATCCATAACTATTGCCCATGGACACTCAAGGAACTTTTAGGTACAATCATGTAATTTGTTATCCTCAAGAAGCTTATAGATTCTATTACCTGTCTCTCAAGGGTTAGGATCAGTCTCAGAAGATTGGGGACCAGGAAAATATGTAAATCATATACTCTAAAAGGCAAGAAAATGTGAGAGAGAAATTTACCATGGTTCAGATGAAAATCGGCAACCAGACACTTTCTACAGCACCATATGCTTTTATTATGCTCTGTTAAGAGAGGAAGATGGGTCAGGAAGAGAGGCAGGCAGAGATGGTTAAACATCCTTGAGAAACTGCCAGGATTAGTCACCTCCGGAGATCAGGTACTGAAACAGATGGCCCGCTGCTTTGTTAGATGTGCTCTTGTTTTGTGTCTATTTTTCATTATGGATCCTGGGAGTGGACAACTCTTAGGGCCACTCCATCTTTAATGTCAGCTACTTTTCACAAAGAAGAATTCTTCTGAATTAATTTTTATGAAGCAGTCGTGTTTATCCTTGGTCAATGTTGTAAATGATGGTTGTGTTCCTTGATTCACTTGCAGAATTTTTATTTCATGAAGGAGAGTGGGCTCCAATGAATGAATGACAGTCTTAGTTGCCTGGGAGGCTTTCCCGTAGGTCTCCTTTGGGTTGTTGGCTGGTGCAGAGGAAGATGTACTTGAAGGAGTCCTCATGGGCAAATGGGAACCTATCTCAATGCACATCTCTGACTATACTTCTCTGTTACCATGTGGAGGAGGAGGAGGAAGATAAGGAGAAGGAGAAACTAGGCTGCCTTAGTACAGAATTAATCCTAAGCACCCTCCTGCTATAACCTGCCCTGGGCTTTTCTGAGAGAAAAAAACTGGTCAAGGGGTTGTAAAGATTCTGCTTTGAGAGTTGCTAGAAGGGAAGGCTACATAACTGTCACGCCTCGTGTTCTCACTTCTATTTGTATCAGTTCAAGTTCCTTGGGTCCAGCATTTTAGAGTTTCACTCTTGAAAATGTCCTTAATTCTCTGGTCTTACTCTTTTCTGGTCTGCTTCCTTGGGAAAAAAGTCCAACTTAGTCAAACATTTTTTTTTTTTAATCTATTCCAATCCCAGAAAACTTCAGTGGTTAAATATTACTGAAGTACACAGCCTGGATGGTTCCACTAACTAGAAATTTCTCACCATGAATCTTACACATCAATAGTAAATTCAGTTTTCTACTCTCTGAGATAATAACTTCATACCTCTTCATACCTCTTCTTACTTCTCAAATCCTTCCCACCCAACTCTAAGCTTGAGACTTCACCTCTTGTTTTACAGGAAAAGAAATAGATGCCAACAGACATGAACTTTCTCAGTTTCCCACCATTAACCCATCAACCTACTTGCATCTATTTCTGCATATTCTGCCTTTTCTTTAGGTAAGAGGTCAAGGATCTTTTTCTGCCTGAATCCAGCTTCTCTACTTGTGGTCTGGATCCCTTTCACTCAGATCTCCTAAGTTTTACCCCCAGTTTATTCCCTCCCATCCATAATTATTTTTCTCTACCACTGCTGTATCATTCCAGTCACCACACAATCATGCTTTATTACCCTTCTTAATGAAATAAAAAACTCCCTTGACACCACATCTGTGCCTCTATCCACTGTGCTATTTCTCTGGTATTTGTGAAAACATTACCTCTGTCTTCAGGTTGTTATTTCCTTTCCTTGCCTACCCCATATTAAGGTTATTTCACTACCACTGCACTAAAATTGTTTTTATCAAGGTTGCCAGTGATTTTTTTTTTTTTGGATAAAGCTAGATGGGGAAACAGTGGAAACAGTGTCAAACTTTATTTTTGGGGGTTCCAGAATCACTGCAGATGGTGATTGCAGCCATGAAATTAAAAGACGCATGCTCCTTGGAAGGAAAGTTATGACCAACCTAGACAGCATATTAAAAAACAGAGGTATTACTTTGCCAACAAAGGTCCGTCTAGTCAAAGCTATGGTTTTTCCTGTCGTCATGTATGGATGTGAGAGTTGGACTGTGAAGAAAGCTGAGCACCGAAGAATTGATGCTTTTGAACTGTGGTATTGGAGAAGACTCTTGAGAGTCTCTTGGACTGCAAGGAGATCCAACCAGTCCATTCTGAAGATCAGCCTTGGGATTTCTTTGGAAGGAATGATGCTAAAGCTGAAACTCCAGTGCTTTGGCCACCTCATGTGAAGAGTTAACTCATTGGAAAAGATTCTGATGCTGGGAATGATTGGGGGCAGGAGGAGAAGGGGACAGAGGATGAGATGGCTGGATGGCATCACTGACTCAATGGACGTGAGTCTGAGTGAACTTCGGGAGTTGGTGTTGGACAGGGAGGCCTGATGTGCTGCGATTCATGGGGTCGCAAAGAGTCGGACACGACTGAGCGACTGAACTGAACTGAACTGAATGAATAATTCTTTATCATTTTATTTGACTTTTCAACATCATTTGATGTGACTGACCACACTCTTCTTGAAACGTTTTCCTCTTTCGGTTTCTTAAGACACTTGTGTGTATGAGTGTGTGTGTGTGTGTGTGTGTGTGTGTGTGTGTGTGTGTGTGTGGTTAAAAAACACATGACATAAGATTTACCCTCTTAATGATTTTTTAAATGTTTAGTATTCTTAATTCTAAGCACTAAGGTATATAGAAAATCTCTATAACATTTTCATCTTGCATGACTGAAATGTTATACCCATTAAATAGCAACTCTTCATTCCTTTTCCCAGCAGCCCCTGCAACCACCATTCTACTTTTTACTTTGATGAAATAAATACCTACCTCATATAAGCTGAATAATGTAGTATTTATCCTTTTGTGACTGGATATTTCACTTAGCATGGTGTACTCAAGGTTCATTCACTTTGTAATATATAGCAGAGATTTCTTTCCTTCTTCTCAGCTGGATAATGTCCCATTGCATGTATATACCAATTTTGTTTATTCATCTTCCAGTGGACATTGAGGTTGTTTCTGTATCTTGACTATTGTGAATAATGGTGCAATGAACATCGGGTGGGGGTGCTAACATCTCTTTAACAGCCTTTTAAAATTCTTTTGGTTAAATACCCAGAAGTAGGATTGCTGGGTCACATAGTAGTTCTATTTTTAACTTTTTGAGGAAACTGCATTATTGTTTTCTGTAGCAGCTACATCATTTTACATTCCTACCAATAGTGAACAAGTTTCCAATTTCTCCATATCTTCACCAATACTTATTTCTGTGTGTTTTTTTTTTTTTTAATAATTACCATCCTAAGAAGTGTGGGCTTATATCTCAGTGTGGTTTTGATTTTTATTTCCTTGATGATTTGTGACTTTGAACAGCTGTTGATGTACCTGTTGGCCATTTGTATGTCTTTTTAGGAGAAATGTCTTTCAAGTCTTTTGGCATTTTTCAATTGGGTTATTTGTTATCTTGCTACTTGGTGGTAAGACTTAATGATGTATTTTGAGAATTAATCCCTTACAGATATAAGATTTGTAAATATTTCTCCCATTTTATAAGTTTCTTTTTTACTCTACTGATTGCTGCTTCCTTTGCTCTGCAGAAGTTCTTTAGTTTCATATAGTCCCACTTGTCTATCTTCTATTTTTTTTCTATGCTTTTTATATCATATTCAAGAACATATTGCCAAGATCAACGTCTAGAAGCTTTTCCCTCATGTTTTCTTCTAGGAATTTTACAGTTTTAGGTCTTACATTTAGATCTTTAGTTCATTTTGAAATTATTACCGTATGGTCCCGTTTCATTTTTCTGCATGCAGTTACCCATTTTTCCCAACACATTTGTTGAAGAGACGAACCATTCATCATTGTGTATTCTTGACAGTTTTCTCAAAGATCAGTTGACTGTATATGTGTGAGTCTACTTCTGGGTACATTTTGCTCTGTTGGTCTATATGTTTGGTTTTGTGCTAGGATCATACTTCTTTGATTGCTTTGTCTTTGTAATATTCTTTGAAATGCGAAGTGTGATGCTTCCAGCTTTGTTCTGTCTCAAGACTGTTTTGTTTATTTGGAGTCCTTTGTGGTTCCACATTAATTTTAGCATTTTTTTCTATTTCTGTAAAAATAAAATGCCATTGGGATTTTGATAGGAATTACTTTAAATCTATTAGGTTACCTTAGATAATTCGGGCACTTTAACAATACTGTCTTCCATCCACCAACAAGCGGTTTCCTTTTATCTGAGTCTTGTTTAAATTCTTTCATACGTTTTCTTTTTTTTTCTAGAATGGGTCGCCAGTGCCTTCTCCGAAACAAACTAAAGCCTTACAAATAATGTACCTACTCTTATGACAGCTCTACTTTAATAAAAATTATTAAGAATTTAAATTTTCTTTCCAAAATGCTTTTACCAGTTTATTCTCATACCAATAGTATTTTAGAATTCAGGTGGCCCACATCTTACAAATTTTAATATGGATAATTGACAGGCCAAATTTGGGGCCTTATTTTGGGGTCTGATTTATCAATCCCTTACTGTTAATGAGGTTGGTCATCATTTCCATTGGGTTTTATCTTTTTTTAATATATATTTATGTTTTAAAAGGTAACAAGCGGTTTCCTTTTATCTGAGTCTTGTTTAAATTCTTTCATACATGTTTTCTGAGAACAAATCTTTCACATCTTTGGTTAAGTTTATTTTTAAATATTTTATTCTTTTTGATGCTACTATATCTAAGATTGTTTTCTTAATTTCCTTTTGGAGTGCTGATTTTTAGTGTATAGAATAAAGGTGATCTTCATATGTTGATTTTGATCCTGCAACTTTACTAAATGCATTTATTATAACACGTTTTCATTGTTGTTGTGTGTTAGTGTACAGTATGAAATGAACAAATGATAAAATGAAATAACTGTTAATTTAGGCAGAGGAGATCCTTTAAAAATGCAGGCTTTGGTTTCAAATACCTGAGGTTTGTAGTCTAGCTTTGACTTTTACTAGCTCTGTGCTTCAGTATTCTCAGCTAAAACATGAGGATAATAACAGTACTTCATAAGCTCTTATGAGTACTTCATGAGTATAATACTTCTTAAATTGTTGTAAGGATTAAATGAGGATATGTATAAAGTATCTAAGAAGGCCTGGCATATATGATGTTACCTACTCATGTTTCACTTGTGATTTTCAATCCTGATGAATAATCTTTAGAACAAAATAGAAAGTGAACGTGAAAGTTGCTCAGTCATGTCCAACTCTTTGTGACCCCATGGACTTAATCCATGGAATTCTTCAGGCCAGAATACTGGAGTGGGTAAAGTTTCCCTTCTCCAGGGGATCTTCCCAACACAGGGATTGAATCCAGGTCTCCCACATTGCAGGCGGATCCTTTACCATCTGAGACACAAGGGAAGCAGAAGAAAATAGAGAAGATTGTAATAAAAAAAGTTTTCAAATGTGTGTTCAAGCTTTTGTGCCAAGACAATGTATATCTCTAGGTACTAAAGAGGGGAGATGGTAAAATATTACAGAACTGAGCAATTATTTCTAGAGATTGTGAAAATGGAGGTATAAAGATAATACAAATGTCTCAGTGTCCAAAAGAGGAAAAATAGACCCCAAGAAATTCATATGGTAATATCCGAATGATATGTAAGTGAATAAAAAAGGAAGTGATGATAAGGGCTCACCCTTCCTGTGAAAAGTAAATCAGTTGGAAGGCATGAGACCCTGACTGCAGTCCTGAATCTGCGACCAAGTGTTGGACAAGTCAGTTAACTCTGCTGGTCCCGTGGCGTTACATCTGTAAAACTGCTCAGCAGTTAATGTGGACAAACTTGCCTCGAACCATGGCTCTGCTGTTTACCAGCTGACTCAGGGGAGCCACTGAAAACCCTCTGAGTTACAATTTCCTCAGTTCCAAAACGGAGATGATAGTACCAACCTCACATCCTCTATTGTGAGGAATCAATAAAATATGTAGTATACTTGTCATCAGAGACGGTGATGGCACCCCACTCCAGTACTCTTGCCTGAAAAATCTCATGGACGGAGGAGCCTGGTAGGCTGCAGTCCATGGGGTCGTGAAGAGTCGGACATGACTGAGAGACTTCACTTTCACTTTTCACTTTCATGCATTGGAGAAGGAAATGGCAACCCACTCCAGTGTTCTTGCCTGGAGAATCCCAGGGACAGGGGAGCCTGGTGGGCTGCCGTCTATATGGTCGCACAGAGTCGGACACGACTGAGGAGACGCAGCAGCAGCAGCAGCATACTTGTCACAGAATAAATGGTCAATAAATGTAACTCTTTTTTTTTGTTGTTATCATTCCATCGTGTATAATTCACTTCATTTACTTGCTAACAAGGTGGTTCTTGTCTTTGTTAAGATCCTTTTCCCTCTTTTCCCTTTAGTCACAGCTTGTTGACTTTTTCCCTTGCAGGCTCAGCCCTGCCTTAGGCTCCAGACCCAGTCCAACCCTTGGATAAGAGACTGTGAAGAGGACCATTTTATTTCACCAGTTTTCTTCTTGCATCTAGAACTCAGCTTCTGATACAGCTGGATACTGAAAAATCGACTGTCATGGGAAAGGCACACATGAGCAGCCCAGAGTGAGGAATGAAACTTCCCACAGGTGGAGATGTTGGCCAGGTAGACTCAGTGGCAAGTTATTGGGAGAATATCCATATCCAGAGAGGATAGTGATCAGCAATACTTTTGATCCAGCACAGGGAAAAAGATCTAATACATGGACAGAGACCCTTAAGAAACTTACAAGCAGATTTCTCAGAAACACAGGGAAACCTCAGACACACTGAACTTCCTCATATGAAGTTTACTTGTCCAAGTCAGAGCTTTGGACACCATCTTAGATGATTAGACTTTTCACCCTAAGATTAAGTTCTTAGTCCCAGGCTATACACAGATCCTAGGAGAAAAATTCTGTATGATTCTTCCCAGTCCCACCTGGTCCCTGAACACCTTGTGCCTGACTGAGCTCTCTTTCACTATGATTGATGAGAAAACTCCTGGTTGTTACAAGTTGATACATTAGGCAACAGAGCCTAAATTTTAAATTGATTTTTAAAAGTGAAGATTAATTGGAGCTATTTTGACAAGCTTTAACAAGAGTGAAACTAAAAAAGTTTTGAAATATAAAATATGTAAGAGCAGGTCCATAGAAACTTGTCTTAACTGTGGTCTGTGAGAAAAAGACCTAGGGCATGTAGTCACCAGGGAGCTGACTGTCAGTCAGTGGCAGTCCACACAATGATGTGTGTGTACAGTTGGGCTGCTGCGCCAGATGTAGTTCACAGAGCAAGGGGTGTAATAGCCTGGCTGACCCTATACTGCGCAGAGCCATCTTCAACATGGAGCTCTGTTCTGGGCTTCAAACTTTTATGGATACTGTGAAAAGTTGCAGAGTTTTGGGGGAGCAAGGGGTTGGGATTGTGGGGAGGGCTTTACCAAGCCATTGACTTTGAAGTTTCTGGAAGCCACCTTACATGGGAAATATAGCCAGCTCTCTTCAAACACACGGAGAGGTCTATGAAGTTCTAAATTAAAGCAACCACAAAATAGAATTTAAAGGGATGACGCTTTTGGAAAGTTAAAAGACAAGGAGAAAACTTTTATCAAGGTGATTTTTAAGGAGTGAACTTACCCTCTCTAGGAGAAGTGTGTAAAAAGGGGCTGAATGGTTATCTTCCAAACATCTGCATTTATTAATACAAAGCATTTGATCCAGATGACCTCTAAGGCCTTTTCTGCTTCTATGACACCATGATAATGGATAGGTTGTTGTTGTTTAGTTGCTAAGTCATGTCTGACTCTTTTGAGACCCCGTGGACTATAGCCCTCTAGGCTCCTCTGTCCATGCGATTTCCCAGGCAAGAATACTGGAGTGGGTTGCCATGCCCTCCTCCAGGGGATCTTACTAACTCAGGATTGAACCCACATCTCTTGCATTGCAGGCAGATTCTTTACCACTGAGCCACCAGGAATGCCCCAGGGATTAGGTTACTTAGTGTCTCATAACATCAGTTTCTTATATGAAAACAGGAGTAAGAATTGTATTCATTTTTATGATTGTATGAATCAAATCACTGATCACTATTTTTCCCTTAACCCATTCTCCACATGTAGCATGTTTCTGGTCTTTTCCCTTCATTTTTAATAAAAATTTACTTATTGTTTTAATTGCCTAGTAGAATTTAGCAATCTCTCCTAGCAGACAAGACATAAACTGAAAATTGAATACAGCAGGAAGAAAGCCCATTTTAACACCTGACTGTTATTTCCAGGGCTATTAGATTAAGAATAATATTTTGGCATATCAGTAGGTAGAACTGATTTTTCTCTTGTGTCAGTGTAATTACTGAAACTGACCTCTTATGACACGAGAGGTGCAGACTCCCAGCTGCAGCCATTCCATTACCCTTACACAGATTGGGATCCCCCAGGCCTTTCCTGAAGTCAAGATGCCAGAATGACCCTAAGGACCTGACTTCCATCAAAGCTCTTGAAGGTGAAAACAACAAGCTTGAGATACAAAAAGGTTTTAAAGAATATTTTTTTTCCTTAAAGCCAGCTCACTCTCCCGGCGTTTCGTTCTATTAACAGACTGTTCATCTAAGGACCATTTCAACAATGCAGTGGGATGCACTATAGAATATGGCAACAGGAAATATCAGAGTAGAATAATGGTTGCCAGGAGCCAGTTGAGAGGAGGGAACACTGAAGAGTTGTTTAGTGTGAATAGAGTTTTAGTTTTTCAAGATGAAAAAGTTCTGGAGACCTTTTGCACAACAGTGTGAATATGCTTGACAGTATTGAAATGTACAGTTAAAAGTGGTTAAGACTGTAAGCTTATGTTTGCTTTTTTTTTTTTTTTACTAAAATTGAGAAAAAAATTTGCGTTGTCAGATCAAGTTTTATAGTTTTTGACATAAGTGCCTGGTGGCTTGCTATACAGTTTTCTGCAGTATTTGTAATTCTTTAAGGCTCTAACATCAAGAAAAAGCATTGCTCCTGGCTATGAGGCTAATAATCTTGTTTTTCCCTCTTTGTATTTCATTCATGATTTCACTGATTGAAGATGGCCAAATCACATTAACTTCTTAGGTCTCTGTTTCTTTAGTGTGATATCAGACTAATGCACTTTGTCCTCTCAGGTACCCTGCTGGTGAGGGTTAATGAAATAACATACGGATGCTTTCAAATTCCTTATATTGGAAACATCTTCCTGGGTTTGTGAAAATTTAGGATTCACATGGCCCAGAGTTACCTGCCAAGGTCAGTTTCTCTTCTTGGATGGAATCGGTGGCACCATATTATAACTTGGACAAGATTAGGATTCATTCATTCAGAAATTCATACTAAACATGGACTATGTTCCAGGCTGCTCTGTTGTTTTTCATTGTCCAGTTGCTAAGTCGTGTCTGATTCTTTGTGACCCCATGGACTGCTGCACGCCAGGCTTCCCTATTTTCCAGAGTTTGCACAAAGTCATGTCCGTTAGGTTGGTGATACCATCCAACCATCTCATCCTCTGTTTCCCTCTTTGTTCATGGAATTCTTTAGACGAGAATACTGGAGCGGGTAGCCATTCACTCCTCCAGGGACTTTCTCAACCAGGGATCGAGTCCAGGTCTCCTGCACTGCAGGTGGATTCTTTACCATCTGAGCCAGGAAGGAAGACACCGGTGGTTTGTTATTGTTTAGTCACTTGGTCATGTCCAACTTCTTGCGAACCCATGGATTCTAGCCCTCCAGGCTCCACTGTCCGTGGGATTTCCCAGGCAAGAATACTGGAGTGGGCTGCCATTTTCTTCTCCAGGGACTCTTCCCTGAGCTAGGGATCAAACCTGCATCTCCTGCACTAGCAGGCAAATTCTTTACCACTAAGCCACCAGAGAAGCCTGTCCAGGCTGTTCTAGGCGCTGGAAATAGAGGTAGAACAAGCTTGATTGGGCAATTCCATTCTAGTAGTAGACAGGACTGTAAGCAACCCCAGAGAAAATGACCCTTTTGTACTATTTACCTAAACCAGAGGAATCATATTGATTTTTGTTGAAATATCTGAGATCTAGGTTCTAATAAGTTCCCTTGGAGGACTTCATTTTTTGTTTTCACATTAAAATGTGGAAAACGAGCACAATGGTTGGGACCCATCCTATACTCCCAAAGTACTCTTAGGCTATTGTTCACATAGAGTGGCCCTGAAGAGCCAATTAAATAGTGTAGATTTCAGGGTTTATTCTAGATAGTCTCTGTAGCAGATGGAGGCCTGACCTTACCATCTTCCACAAGGATGTTTCTGTAGACTTATTCCCTTCTCTCCATGCCAGAACATTGGAGAAGAGAGGTGGGCTATGGCTGAGGAGCTCATCGTAGAATTATTTCTCTCTTCCTTTAACCTTGTTCCACTTGCCTTGTTTCTTAGACAGCCTCCTTACAGGCCTCCTGAATTTGCTTGCAATCATATTACACTCTTGACTTACTTTCAGGCTCAGTGTCAGGCACTGACCGAGGTAATAAAATAGTATTTATCCTTTTTCCTGGCCCTTTGGGAAGCTGTTGATCTAGTTGGGGAGCATTTGCTGAATTTTAAGGTCACTCTGCATTGTGGGAGTCTGAGGAAGTTGTTTAAGAGGTAAAAGACAGTTGTTGGTTTTGCTTTTTACCTGTGAATCCAGAAGTATAATCTGATTCATTTTCAGTAGGCTGCAAAGCTCTCTCACAGGCGGAACTACAGCTTCAGGAGATGCAGCTGAAAGTACTATTCAGTAGTATCATAGGAAAAGAGCAGAGGAATAACTACCATTTATCAAAGGCCTGTCTTCTGACAATAACTTACACATATTAACTCTAACTCTTATAATAACCCTGTGCAGTCAATACTGTTCCCATTTTACAGACATGTGAACAGAGAGATAAAGTACTTGTGCTCCAAGATGTATTAGGTGATGAATACAGAGAGCTGTCAGGTTTTAAAGGCTAAGAGTTGTTTTTTTTTTTTTAATTAGGTCTTATATCCAGAATAAAACTCCTAGGTCTTGAGTAGCAGTCTTCATTTTTCCAAGATTCTCTTCACTGACAATTATAAATGATCTTTTTCTCTGTTCTTCTTATTTAAGCACAAATTTATTTGAGCCCTTTCAAAAACAATTGGTATTTGTGGATATAAATGTTTTCATTTACCTTTCCATTAGGCAGTAAACTTTTAAAAATGTACTCAGATATTTTCTTAAATACTTAAACAAGTAAAACACCAAGACTAATGGAATTAAATTCAGCAAGAGTGAAATTAAATATTTGCTTTATGCTTAAATCCCAAGTTATATTTTCCCTTCACACCCTACCCCTGTAAAATATCATTATATATTTTCCTATAATGAAAAAAAAAACAAATCCTGTAAGTGAAAAAAAAAAAAAAAAGTTCAGTGTAGCCACAACAGACTCTTAAAGGCCTAAGTGGAGCTTCAAATCCCAATGTTATATTCAAAAGGACACTGCTGAAGGCCTCCCAATGGGTGACACATTGGACCTTGATCCTGGGGGATGGCATTTTGATTTTGATTGCTTTTCTATTGAGAGTTTAAAGCCATTCTCAGAATATTGTTTTCAAGGGATTTTTCTTGGCTAATGTTTGGGTAAAAATTATTTTTGTTCCTGATAAAAGGCCTCTTTTCTACCAGAATTTAGAATAGAATATGACAAAGTTTTGGCTCCTGTTTGTGACATTGCTGACAGTCATAACAAATACACTTTCCCAAAATTTATGACATTTTAATAGGAAATTAAATGAAAGAAATCCATTTTACTAGCTTTTTTCTTCATTAAAAAGGATAACTTGTGGAAACAACATTTAGCAATTGGTTTCTATAATTCTAGGGAGTGTGTTAGATGTTTTGGCAAATATTGGCTAACATTTATATTAATGCACTCATGGGATCACTTTTTAAAGTTATAGATTTGCCCCTTTAAAGATGATTAATTTCAAATATTTTGAACAGTTTTTTAAGGACCATATTTTCTCTCTCTCTTTTTTAGCAGAGTACTAAGGACCTGTGTAATTTATCCAATTTATGATATAGGATTATGATTATCATTAGCATCATTTATTAAACTATATACCATACAGAGATATTTAGAAGAAGCCATTGGTATGTTCACAGCTGTTGGTGCATATCCCTGCTGGACAAGACATCTATATTTTTAAGTTTTTGTGTTTGATTTTTAGGGTTTCTTTGATTTTTAATCTTTTAACATGACATTAGAGTTACCATTTTAACCATTTTTAAGTGTATAGTCTATAGCATTAAGTAAATTCACATTACTCTGCAAAGTATCACTACCATTCATCTACAGAGCTTTCTCTTCTTCCTAAACTGAAGCCCATTAAACACTGACCTCCCCCTTCCTCCCTCTTCCCATTCCCTGGCAATCACCATTCATCCTACTGTCTCTATGCATTTGACTACTCTAGGGACTTCATATAGGGGGACTCATATAATACTGTCCTCTTTTGAAGGGCTTATTTCACCTAACACAATGTTTTGAAGGTTCATCAATGTTACAATATGTGTCAGAATTTCTTTCCTTTAGAAGGCCGAATCGTAATGCATTAGATTTATATACCACATTTTGTTTACTCATTCATTTGTTGATGGATACCTGTTTTGCTTACACCTTTCAGCTATTGTGAAAAATGTTGCTATGAATATTGTTGCACAAATATCTGTTCATGTCCCTGCTTTTGCTTCTTTTGAATATATTCACAGAAGTGAATTGCTAGTTTCTATGGCTAGTTCTATGCTTAATTTTTTTGAGGTATCTTATTCTTACAGTTTTGATCTCTCACTGCCTTTTTATTATTCCTATTTTCAAGAAACTTTACCTAAATAGTTACACCTCTTTCTAGTTTGCTGTTTATTTTCTCTTAGCTGAGGAGGGATTTAGCTAACTTCTTTATAATTGTGCTAGAACAGAAGTAAATAGACTCTGAGAGACATTTAATTTAAAGTTCATCAGCTTTAGTATATAAATTTTATCATATATATTTTATCACTGAAAAGTTCTTTTATGTACATTCAAAGTATATAATTGAGAGTGTTACCAGTGGCATTTTAGATAATTAAGACAGTAGAAGTGGTGACTTCTAGATAAGTAAGATGCTACAGTTACTTGAAGTAAGATGTCTTAATGAAATTAAAAGATGCTTACTCCTTGGAAGGAAAGTTATGACCAACCTAGACAGCATATTAAAAAGCAGTGACATTTCTTCGGCAGCAAACATCTATCTAGTCAAGGCTATGGTTTTTCCAGAGGTCATGTATGGATGTGAGAGTTGAACTGTGAAGAAAGCTGAGCACCGAATAATTGATGCTTTTGAACTGTGGTGTTGGAGAAGACTCTTGAGAGTCCCTTGGATTGCAAGGAGATCCAACCAGTCCATTCTAAAGGAAATCAGTCCTGGGTGTTCTTTGGAAGGAATGATGCTAAAGCTGAAACTCCAATCCTTTGGCCACCTCATGCAAAGAGTTGACTCATTGGAAAAGACTCTGATGCTGGGAGGGATTGGGGGCAGGAGGAGAAGGGGATGACAGAGGATGAGATGGCTGGATGGCATCACCGACTTGATGGACATGAGTTTGAGTGAACTCTAGGAGTTGGTGATGGGCAGGGAGGCCTGGTGTGCTGCAATTCATGGGGTCGCAAAGAGTCGGACACGACTGAACGACTGAATTGAACTGATTGGTGCAAGCCATGATATGTAAGAATTTAGAGAATTTCTTAATGGTGTGATCTTCATCCTCAGACTTTTGAGAAATTACCATTACTAACCATTGCAGCATTTCAGCAAATGATCTTCCCTGAGTCCTTGCCTTTTCTACGGAAGCCAGACCCACCCAGCCAGTTACTTCATACTCCAGCTCAGATCAGGACATTTATCTTGGCTCCTGGTTATTTTCCTTCACTCCCACACTCCCACTCACGTTCTGGGTCCGTGTTTCCATCCAAAGTCTCTTGGATTCTAACCCATTTGGCTTTGTTTCTTATTTCCACTTGCCTCTCATACTTGATGACAGAGAAAAACAGACCTCTGCAAAATAATACAGGAAGAATTATCATTATCTTCATTAGAAACTTCATAGAAAGCAAAACCAAAATTTTAAAAAGTCTTCCTTCTCCTGAAATGGAGACGCTACTTTTTTGAGGAGTAATCATAGAAAATCAGTATGCCCCTTCTTCCTTTACTCATTCAATGACCACTTATTTACCTTAAAGAGCTTATTAGACACTGCTAGGTTCTATGCCCACAAAAAATTTTATGATCACCTCTATTCCTAAGTAGTTCATAGTTTCTTGGAGAAAGCACACATATTTAAAATAATGGTAATACAGTATGAACAACACCAAAGTAGAGATACACCTAGCTTCTCTGAAATGTATTAATGTAAGTAGTGAGGGGAATAGACAGAGAAGATTGAACCATAAGAAGCCATGCTGAAATTGAGTCTCAAAGAATTTGTTTTCTTGGTACGAAAGGAAGTTCAGGGCAATTCCCGGTAGGAAGGGTCAATATGTGCAAAAAGCATCAAGTTGTCAAGAAATATGGCACAGTCAAGGAATCATTAGTTGTTTGACACAAGGTAATTTGGAAATGAAATAGAGCGGTTAACAAAAGCTCGAGGAGAATGAGAGCTTCAGCTGGAGGTGAGAAAGAAGCATCTCTGCACCTGTGCACAGTTAACAATTAAAAGGTAATATGAAAATATCACAGGGTGCAAAGAGCTGCCATATAAGACTTCATATTAGAATAGTACATTACCATGTGTAAAATAGAGCTAATGAGAACCCCTTATAAGCACAGGAAGCTGAGCTCAGTGCTCTGTGATGACCTAGAGAGCGGAATGGGAGGACACGGGAGGGAGGTCCAAGAGGAAGGGGATAAATGTATACATATAACTGATTCACTTCACTGTACAGCAGAAACTAACACAGCATTGTAAAGCAATTATACTCTAACAACAAACAAATAGAATAGCTGTAAGTCTTGGGAGTCCTATATCACTGCACCCTTTGATCTTTGTTGTGGCATGCAGGATCTAGTTCCCTGACCAGGAATCGACCCAGGGCCCTCTGCATTGGGAGCTCCAAGTCTTAAACATAGGACCACCAGGGAAGTCCCTTGCATTCTTTGATCTTTGGAACTGGGACCTCTCAGGTTCCCCTTTACAGTATGCCCAGCTCCAGGTACTTCATCCAATGCTGACTCTGAGCAATAAGCTATTGCTTAGTTCAGTTCAGTTCAGTCGCTCAGTCGTGTCCAACTCTTTGCGACCCCATGAATTGCAGCACATCAGGCCTCCCTGTCCATCACCAGCTCCCGGAGTTCACTCAAACTCATGTCCATCGAGTCAGTGATGCCATCCATCCATCTCATCCACTGTCGTCCCCTTCTCCTCCTGCCCCCAATCCCTCCGAGCATTGCTTAGTTACTTATCATTAATTTAGCTTCACTTTCTTCTGATTTTTTCAGTGTAAGAGTGGCTATGTATTAGTTTCTCAGTCCAATTGGTGACCTCACTCCAACTTTTTATATGAGGTATAAAAAGTCTTCTTAATACAGAATCCCAGAGGTAAACTGGCTTACCCTCAACAACTCCAAATGCCATCCCCTGGTAGAAAGGGATGCATTAACACATTCTCTGGTAGGCTGGGGTGTCCACTGGGAATTCTAAATGTGATTGTCATTCCTGCACCTCTAATGGGAAGGACTGCAGAAGTACATGGCAAGAGGCCCAGAGCCTCAGAAGTGAGGGAGGATTTTCTCCTTTCAACACTCTCTGCTCAACTTACTGTAGGTCAGCTTTATCTTTCCCCCTAATCCACCAAAGGACTTGCTATGCCTTGAATCATAGTGAATCATAGTTCATCATAGTTCATAGTTCATAGATAGCAGTGATCCATCCTGCTATCCAGTTACACACCAGAATACTACCCCCCTCTCAGCTTTCTTTTCTTGTTTTCTATTTAAACTTCCCCCTATTACCTTCTGGTTTGTCTCAGCTTCATAATCTGTCAACAAAGCCTAACAGCCAAATATTGTTTATGATGGGTGATTTCATTCAGTCTAAAAGGACTTTAGAGGGAAGAACATAGTATGTATGATTCATCAGGATACCAAAACATGGTTTCCTTTGGCTAGCTGTTATTTAACTTGTCTGATATTCGAATTCATGTCTTTGAAATTTTAGAGTTGAACTAGATGATCCCTAGGATCTGGGAGACTGTTTTATCCTATGACTCTGTAGTAGCTTGAAATGTTGGTTCTGGATCTCACCCCCTCCTATATCCACTTGGCATAGTTTCATTATGAATAGAGAATACTTCCTTACCCCTTGATTTCAGAATTGGCCATGTGACTTCCTGAGGAAAGGAACAGAAGGTACAGTTTTCTAGTTCTGCGTCTTGAAGAAGCCTCCTTCTTCGAGTTGACCAAAATTTTGTTCAAGTTTTTCCTTCAACAGCTTATGGAAAAACCCAAAGAAACTTTTTGGCCAACCCAATATTTCTGCCATTGTTGTGATAATAGTTTTCCCTGGGTAACCTGCCCGTCCCAAGAGGAAGCAGAAAGATATGTGGCATATAACCACACAAGCCACTGCTGTCTGAAGTTCAGCCCTCTCAGCCACTTGACATTTGTGAAGAAGAAGTCAACGCTTATTGTTGTGTGTCACTGGGATTTTGAAGTTGTTATGAAGTATTATTATGGGGATACCTAACAACTTCAGCCTCCATGGTAGGAATGTTTTGCATGTAGTAGACTTGATAAATACTGATGGAATGATATTATTACTGAGAATTGTTTCATTGTGTCTGTTTCACGTGAAACACAAGGGTCAAAGTAAAATGTCTTCTGGATTACAAATATTATCTATCCAAAGGGCAGTGGCCAGGCATTCTTAAAGCTTTTCTGTAAGGGAAAGTAGAGTAGTAAAAAAATATTTTGCTAGACATTTCCTAAAGTACTGTTACTCCTGCAACCACACCCAACCCCATGTCTAGCCAGTACATGTCTGTCACCAATTCTTAGAGACTCCACTCCATGCAAGTCCCTTCAGAAGTTTTTCAAATGACTTTGTAATTTTCCCAGCTGGTTGTATTGGGCCATTCTGACCTAGCTCATTTGTGGGAGAAAAGAGAGGCTACTAAAGAGATGAAGGCTTTTAATGAGACTCTTTCACTGGAGTCTTCACAAATTAGGTCAGTTACAATCTGATAAAAGCAGGAGTTAGTCTGTAGTGGATAATTAGGAAATTGCACTGAGATAGAGGACAGCCTCTTCAAAATGACTTCTAATACCTACATGAGGTGTTGTGTTTTTTTTTTTTTTTTTTTTTTTTTTGAGCAAGTGAAAGTGCTGAGTAACCCAGAGTTTAGGAGCTGTTGTGGCACAAGGAGGCTGGGTATTAGGGATCATGGAAGAGACATCTTTATTGTGAGTTCCATTTCAGACCAAGGATCTGAGAAAGGATGTACCTGATTCTTTGAAGTGCCCTTCAAGGAGAAAGGGGTAATGTCACAGGTATGTTTAGCAACAAGGATGCTGAAACTCAGAAAAGAGAAGAAATTGGCAGAAATTCTCCCAATCAGTAACATGCTGGCTACTTTCTACATTACAGTGCGAGTAAAGTATTTTTTTTATTGATCAGCTATAATGAGATCTGTACTATACTAAAAGATCAAAGGATGGTTGAATATTATAGAAACTACTACTAGTAGCAAATACGATTTCATGAGTTCTTATGATTTTCAATCTTTATTATTTCATTTAATTTTCTTAATTTTATTATGATTATAATATTTTTTTTCCATTTTTCAGATGAGGAAACTGAAGTCCAGGGGGAAAAAAAGTTATTTTCTTTCACATTCACAGGAACAGAAACATCAAACATGGGCACTAGCTTTTAGAAAAGGGAGTTTTCTCAGGATAGCTGACTGGAAAAATTATATCTGGGAGATGAGAACAAAACAAGTGGCATACGGTCAGCTAAGAGAGGGAAGACTTGACTATGAAGGGTCTAGGAGGGGTCTCAAACTTTTTCTGTAGAGAGTTTCAAGAACTATATGATCTCTGATGCAACTACTCAACTCTGCCATGCAGTATGAAAGCAATCATAAAAATGGGTAATCCAATGGACATGGATGGTTGCAATGAAACATCATATGCTCAGATGCTCAGTCATGTCTAACTCTTTGTGACCCTATGAACTGTAAACCACCAGACTCCTCTGTCCATGGGATCCTCCAGGTAAGAATACTGGAGTGGATTGCCATGCACTCCTCCAGGGGATCTTCCTGACCCAGGGATTGAACCTGTGTCTCCTGTGACTCCTGCATTGCAACCAGATTATTTACCACTGAGCTACTGGGGAAGCCCAAAGCATCATATGTGGACACCTAAATTTGAATTCATCAGAATTTTAATATCACAGAGTATTATTATTTTCACTTTTTAAAACTAAAAATATAAAGCCATTTTTAGGATGCAGGATGCACAGAAACAGGTGGCAGGTTCAATTTGTCTTGTGATTTGCAGTTTTCTGACTCCTGGTCTAGTGTCTAGCAGTACATTTGTGTACATATGTATATATTTAATGAGTGAATTAATTAAATTTCTGTAGTTGGAAGTGGAAAGTACATTGTCACTGAATACTAGTTAAATAGGGAAATCAATGGAAACTATATTTTGTATCCATGTCAGAATCAGTAGAAGATATGGGTATGATGTACTGTTATATCCTACAGAATAATTTTTGATCTTTACTAAAAGCCTTGATGAAAACTTTGAGATCGCCATAATCTTTTTTTAATATATTTTACTTTTATAAATATTGTTTGATGTGGATCATTTAAAAAGTCTTTTCTGAATTTGTTCCAATATTGCTTCTGTTGTTTATGTTCTGGTTTTTTTCTCTGCAAGCCATGTGGGATCTCAGCTCCCCAACCAGGGATCTAATCTGCAGCCCCACTGCCTTGGAAGATAAAGTCTTAATCGCTGGACCACCAGGGAAGTCCCTGAGATTTCCTAAATCTTTGTGTACTTTAGTTTTCTCCTAATGCAATGTGGATAATAAGAATACTTACTCTCTGCGTCAGGTTCTCTGAGACTAGTGTGTTAGTTGCTCAGTTGTGTCTGACTCTTTGTGACCCCATAGACTTCCTCTTCCATGGAATTCTCCAGGCAAGAATACTGGAGTGGGTAGCCATTCCCTTTTTCAGGGCATCTTCTTGCCCCAGGAATCAAACCTGGGTCTCCTGCACTGCAGGCAGATTCTTTACTGTCTGAGCCACCAGGGAATGACAGGACTCAGGATATGCTCATTCTCATAGCTATAATTTACTCTGGTAAAAAGACACAAACTAAAATCCTAAAGGGAAAAGGCACATGGCACAAAGTCTAGGAAAACCAGGCACGAGCTTCCATTTCTCTCTCCTAGTGGAGTCACACAGGACGTGCTTAATTCTCTGAACAGTGAGTTACGACAACACATGTGAGAAGTTGCCCACTGGGGAAGTGAATAAGAGCCTCAATACCTAGGCTTTTAATTCAAGGTTAACATAACACATAGATGTCCTCAGCCTGGCATGCATCAAGCTCTAGACACCCAGAAGGAAAGCAGATATTCAACATAAATAGTATTGCGTAAGCAATTTAGGCACAGTGAGCTACTCTTACCAATTCTGGAAATAGTGGGAATCCTCCTAAAATCCAAGTTCCTAGATGCCAGTCAAGGGTGAAACTTATAGGGAGATCTTTCAGAGACTAACAGTCAAGAAGATGCCTAGTAAACTCTTTTCCGCATACTCTCCCAAAGTGGGGAGGATTATGTGAAATAATGTATTATGCTTAAATTATGCTTGGCAGAGAATGAACCCACAAAACAGTATATTTTACTCCCAGCAGATTGACAAGGAGGCAAAGAGGGATAAAGAGAAAGTTTCACAGAGTTGCAGATATGGCAGGATCTTTTCTGGATATACTTGTGTGTTATGAATTATTACACACCCATATAACCACATGAGAAAATGTCATAAATTCCACCTGTCAAGCTGTAGCAATTAAGATATGACCTTCGTAGGAATCTCCTGAGCATTACGCGTTATTGCCCAGATACTTATGTTCACACACAAGAGACAATGTCATCCTGATGTACAGAATTCCTGTGATAGTAGAGGATACTCATGCCCCATGGACTTCTATAAATTTGAAGATTTGTTTGAAATTAATGAAGAAGAAGGGGCCTCTTGCTCTAAATTTCCACTGACGGGAACATCCAAATCATTGTAAAATAGTAACTGACGAGTTTACTTCTGCGGGCTCTTTCAGTCTGTGCCTTTCTCTCTACCAAGGAAAGCTGAATATGGAATGGCTCTGCTACTGGCTCAGTCATTATATTGCTCATAACTGGCACCAAGAAAGGATACAAATGTACTATTACACACTTATTGTGCTTTGTATGAGCCAGTACATTGTTTTGTGCTATAGAAAGTCCATTGATTCTAAATTGATTCATTAAAAGCCCAAGATATCAAAGTTCCTCCTTTATTCTGTTGTGATATTGCTAATCCTCAATTACCCGCCAAGACATTTTTCAATTTATGGTTACATTAGGTGCTAATTTTTGATACCAGGCAGATTTTCTCCTGCCATCAGAATATTTTCCATCATGTTCAAATTTTTTTAGACAATAGAAAATGCTTTAGAAAGTAAAATATTTAAAAATAAATCTTTGGCATAAAATACCATACAAATCATAAACAAGACAGACAGAAGAGGCTTATAGTTTTATTTATTTATTTTGATTATCCACAGTCCTGATGCTGATTTTTGAGTTGACCATGAGTTTTTTCTAAAAACATGTATTCTTAAAGGAAAACAAAAAATTCTGTTCTTTACACATAATAAACCAATTATCCTTTAATAACAGAGATGTAACTTAAGATTACATTAGTATTTGCAATGAACAGTTTTTCCTTCTTTGGTCAGCTAACGAATCTCCTAAATGTTGAGAAATTTGTACCAAACTAAAGATCATCAGCTCTCTAATAATCCAGTGCATTTCTGACAAAAATATTAATTTCCAAACCTTCACTGCTTCTTAGAAGGCAGAGCTTTAAGCCACTGCACTGTTACCTCTCAGAAAGATAGCAATATGGTCCTCCTGTCCTGGATGAGATTTTGTGTTGTTTTACTAAATAACAATTATGTTCTAGATTGCTAATTATTTTCTTTTTAAGAGCCTGCTTTAATTATTCAAGGACTTTAAAAAAATCCACTTGAGTGAAGACTCAGTAACATAGCCCACTTCTAATTCTATGATGTACAATTTAATGTAGTTTACATGCTTCTTCATCATCTTAAATCTCTTACTGAATTGTAGGCAAGGAAATCTAATCATCAGAAAAATAATATTTGATTAGACAATGAAGAGAATAAATTATTTATCCAATCCTTAGACTATACTCTACTTACCAAATGGTTCAAAAAGCGGTCAAGACAGCTTGGATACAGCCAATAATGCTTATAGAAATAACTACTTGTTCCTGACATGTACAGAATGACAGAAGCAATGCAATTTGAAAAATTAAGAAACAATAAACAATAAATCTTTTGTAACCAGATAGGGCATCCTTTAGGCAGAGGCCTGCATACACATATCATTTAATTTGAAATTTTCAGTTATGAACTCATTATATTTAGCAACTTACATTTTAAGTGGGTAGTAGATCCAGATTTTAACCTTGTGACATTGTTCTGAGATTGGTCTAGGGACTTGGAGTCTTGCTTGTCAAGGGAGTAGGGAAGGAGATGTGATAATCATTCAAACCCAGCTATATAGAGAGGGTAACAGGAAGTAAAGCAATGTGAAATGGATGTGCCCTTGGGTGTAAGAAAATAAATTATATTTTAGCTTTACTGATAAATATTTCTATATGTATAATAGGAAAGGTCATTTTTGGGTTTGACAAATGATCATATCGGTATTTAACTTGGGTTATAACTGACAGATTAAATCCCATAGGCAAATTGAAGGTCAATTTCAATACCAAAACCTTGGTTAGTGAAGTAGAGAGTGGTTTCATTTATCTTCAAAGATGTACTTAATGAAGTGTCCCTACCTTATTGATTTAACTAGATTCAAGATCAAACTCATTTTATTAAAGTCCATGTAGGTTTGTTGCAAATGTTCACTTAGTTATCCAATTAATATTTGACATTAGGTTATCTGTCACTCTCAGCATGAACGCTCAAGACTTGCTTTTATCTAGAAAGTCCACTCTTAGGAACATATCCTGATATGCTTGCACATTTGCAAAGCGGTATATATAGTAAGCTGTTTCAGTATTTGCAGTAGTAAATGACCTAAACGTGTAGCAGGAGAGGTCTGTTTAAATAGTTCATGGTACAATGAAATACTCTGGCAGAATTAAAAAATACTTAGCTCTATATGTCCAATGTGGAATGATTTTCATAATATTTTAAGTGAAAACTATTATGCAGAATTTTCTACTGTTTATTGTGATCCACACAGTCAAAGGCTTTGGCATAGTCAATAAAGCAGAAACAGATGTTTCTCTGGAACTCTCTTGCTTTTTCGATGATCCAGTGGATGTTGGCAGTTTGATCTCTGTTTCCTCTGCCTTTTCTAAAACCAGCTTGAACATCTGGGAGGGATTGGGGGCAGGAGGAAAAGGGGATGACAGAGGATGAGATGGCTGGATGGCATCACTTACTTGATGGACGTGAGTCTGAGTGAACTCTGGGAGTTGGTGATGGACAGGGAGGCCTGGCGTGCTGCGATTCATGGGGTCACAAAGAGTCGGACATGACTGAGCTACTGAAGTGAACTGATTATGCAGAAATCTGCATTACATTCAGCCATTTGTGTTCAAGTCTATTTTAACACTTATGTATGAATATATATATTCTCAGAATGCATAGAATATCTTTAGAAAAATACACAGTTATTGGTAACAATTATTAGGCCTTGGGAGGTGAAAAGTTGTTGAAGACCAAGGCAGACAGGGAAATTGAAATTTCACCATGTATGTTATTTTAGCTCTTTTGGCTTTTGTAATGTGTATGTATTATCTATTCAAAACATTGTTTTAATAAAATTTACCCGCCTAGGAAGAGCAAATGGACTTGTCACCTGTTCTCCAGAATACTTTCTTCATATTTTTATCACCTCATTTACCAAACTGTCTCCTGTTAAGGATTTTCTGTTGAATCCCCTTGCTAGTGTGTGAGCCTCTTAAGGCTAGAATTGTTTTATGCATTTTAGCATACTCAGGATCTACACCATCTGGCATGTGGTAGGGGTTCAATAATGTCTGAATGAAGGTATGAATTTTTATATGCCTTGGTTCTCTTCAGTTGCTGTTTTTAATTTTTATTTTATTGTTTTATGATAATTTATAAACAAAGTTGGAAGAGGAAATGGCAACCCACTCCAGTATTTTTGCCTGGGAAATCCCATGGACAGAGGAACCTGGCAGGCTATAGTCTGTGGGGTGGCAAAAGAGTCAGACGTGAGCAACTAAACAACAACATAAAGTAATAGCTTTAACTTATATAGTATGAAAGCATATACCGAAAAGCAGAAGTCTTCTGTGCCCATTCTGTCCCTTTTTGTAG
Source organism: Oryx dammah (assembly GCF_014754425.2). Lineage (NCBI taxonomy): Eukaryota > Metazoa > Chordata > Mammalia > Artiodactyla > Bovidae > Oryx > Oryx dammah. The sequence continues at coordinate 38,355,469 of NW_024070204.1, read as the reverse complement.
AGAAAGCCACTCTTCCTTTTAGCTATCTCTTCTGATATTTACCTCCACATCTCTAAATAATAACCTTATACTGATGCTTACTGATTTGTGAGTTTCAATCACCATCTGATGATTTCTTGGTATAGTACTTGAGGACTACTTACTCACTGACTCCTACTGATTCCCTCTCCACCCCTTTTTCTCATTATAATTATATTACTGTCTTCAGTTAAATCAATTAGTTGCTATTTACATTCCTATGACTGCTGCTGCGGCTACTGCTAAGTCGCCTCAGTCGTGTTCAACTCCATGTGACCCCATAGACAGCAGCCCACCAAACTCCCCTGTCCCTGGGATTCTCCAGGCAAGAACACTGGAGTGGGTTGCCATTTCCTTCTCCAATGCATGAAAGTGAAAAGTGAAAATGAAGTCGCTCAGTCATGTCCACCTCTTCACGACCCCATGGACTACAGCCTACCAGGCTCCTCTGTCCACGGGATTCCTATGACTAGGCAGCTATTTTTTACTATGGAGTTAAGTAATGATATGATTATATTTTACACAGTTTTTATTTTTTACTAAAGTTAAAATTTTTTAGCTTGCAGTTTTAAAAGTTTTTTTTTCCTTTATGCTTATGGATATTATATTCCAAATGCAAAGATTTTGTCATTTTCTTATAATAATTTTTCTAAATGTTCACAGTTCCAAATAGTGCATCAGATCCATTTCCCCCTGGACACCTCAATCCTGAGCCTTCCACCCTCCTGCCCTAGAATGGATTACTCTCTAGATTTGATGTGCAGCTGTCATCTGAACTTATACTTTCTGACCCTGTGTAGAATTTCCTATATCCTGGATAATAAGCCCATATCTTCCATGATATTCCATGATGATAATGATATTCGGCACTGTTTACATGCATGGACTCACTGAATGCTTGTGAGGTAGGTACTATTATTATCTCCATTTTACAGATGAGGAAATTAAGGTATATAACAGTTAACAATTTTCATAATGACACACAGCTATTCAAACCCAGGATTCTGATTCCAGGATCTATGCCTTGTATCATTTTAATACGCTGCCTCTCATTCTCAAGATATGTCTTAACTACATAGTAAAGAGTATTTAGAGGGTGCATGTCACCTCTAAATACTTTTTCAATCCCTGCATGTCAGAAAATGTCATTATATTATGCACATGATTGATTGATATATTAACTAAGTATAGAATTTTGTTTTGACTCAGAATTTTTGAAGTATTATCATTTAGCATCAATGTTTCTTTTTTTTTTTTAATGTTTCTTTTAAGAAATAAAATGCCACTGACTCTATGTGTATAACCTGTTTGTAAATAATCTCTGTAACCCCTTAGAAACTCCTGTTTAGCTCTTGAGTTTTGAACTCTGATGATGATTTCCCTTCATTCATTTTTTGGGGGTAATTAGTGGCCCTTTCAATCTATAAACTTTATGTTTTGGGGCCTCTGAATTTTTCCTTTATTTTTTTATTTATTCTTTTTTACTATTTTCTTCCTTGTTCTTTTAATTTAACTCTTTCTTCATAAACAGTTTTATTAGTCTATGTCCTTAGAGATTCCTTTTCTTATTTGTCTGAGTCCTTCTCTTTCATGCTGGAGACTTTGTTCAAATGTCTGATGATCTTGGATGTCCCTTCATATTTAAGAGTGCAGGAACAGATACAGATTTATTGGAAGTTCTATGATGATGATGATCATGATGCTAATATGTCTTGAAGGGGGCTTAGGGATGAAGTTTATCAACTCTTGGACTTTACTCCAAGGTGCTCAGTCTATTCGCTAAGGTAGATGCCTCCCATGGTGGTTTTGTGGAAGAATTTTTTTTTTTCCCCAGAAGCTCTGCAGGTTATCTGGAGAATATTCTAGTCTTTTGTCTGTTTAGCCTTCTGACACTAAGGGGATTGGCTCAGTAAGGGAGCTGGGATTTCCATTGTTGAGTGACATTTACCCACCTTCAGTCTCCACCATATCCAGGCCCTTTCCTGAATAAATTTCTCCAGAGCGTAACTCTTTCTTATTCTTCCACTGAGGGAAGGAATCCTTGCCTAGTTGTATGAGAGAGAAAGAGACCTAACTACTCTGATTCATAGACTTTTCACTAATGCTCTCCTCATATCCAACTTGTCTCCTCATTGCTCCTTCCATGATTCTTGCACTTTTAAATCCTATACTTTTTCAGAGTTCTGTGGAATGATTGTCTTTTTTTCCATCAGTATCCTCTCTTCAGGAACTTGGGTTTCAGCTCCCTCTGCTCTTTTAAGGTATTTATAATTAATTCATTTACTTTTAATCTTCCAGATATGTATTGATATCTCAGTTTCCTTTCATATTCTAATCATTATTATAGTTTTTAAATCTCTCATTCTTTAAGTTGGGATGGGGAAAGAGATCAGCACATATATTTAATATAAATCATTTCACGTCATGTATTTTTAAATGATGTCTTGGCTAGCAGAGTCATTAGAGCTACTGGTCTGGATCACACAAAAGAGGTCATTGTTGAACTCTTTCCAAACTAGCTCTTATCAGCCCATTACTCTCATTCTTCGTCTCTCTCAAGAGAAGCAAGGTGTTTAAGAAGACGGAAACTGTGGATAAACTCTGCTGGTGTCTAAGACCTTTCAGTTAAGTAAAAGAATATGGTACGTGAATTTATGACTCACATCACTGAGAAAAGTAATGAAAACAACATATGTTCTAATACAAAAAGAACATCTTCCTACCAAAATGATATATTAATATGGCACAGATAAAAATACACCCTAATTTCTCCTCACTTGCTATTTCATCAATGGTACATTTTTTTTTAGTTATCACAGTTTTATAAAAATGAAACTACAGTAAAAATTTTATGGTACCTATGTTTTTTCTTCCCATGTTACTAGATTCAATTATGAAATTTGTAAGCATTTTTGGTTGTGCTTTTTCTGTCCAGTATCAAATTTCTTATATATTTGAAAATACTTTTCTATGAAATCTTTGAAAACAATTTTGTGACCCTTAAAACATATGCATAGTATTTTAATATCAAATTCTTATTAAAGTTTTCATTCAATGTGGAGACTACAACACTTTAGAAGATTAGAAAAAGTGAACATAAAAGAGAGCAGTATTTGTTTTAAGTGTTGGCTAATGAGATTGAAGGAGAAAGATGAAAGAAATGAGTTCCCTTTTGTGTCTATAGAAGGATGAGGGGAGAAAAGGAAGGAAAATCTTAATTGGTTAGTTTTTTTTTAATTCAAGGTCTTGATTTTGTGGGATAGGAAAATTTGGGGCTTAAAAACTCTTAGCCAATTTCATAGCAGAGATATATTTTCAAATTGAATTGAGGGGAAAGGTCTTTTGAGGTTAGTAAGAAGCATCCATAAGTGAGCTGAGACAGCAGCTTTTACCCCAGGCTATTTCAAAAATCAAGAGCAGAGCTAAGAATAGAGGTTCGTAATGGCCAGTCCAGTTTTCCGACCACAGGCACATGCCCTCTGGTCCCCAAGTCTGCTTAGAGCATCATTTTAGAATGTGCAGTGGTTGAATATCTCTAAAGAGACTGTGAGTCACTTCCATACTCAACCACAATTTTTTTTTTTAATTCCCCTGGTTGATTATTAGATTGAAAGCAAAGCTGAGGCAAAGACCAAGGACAAGTTTTCTGATTCAAGAAGGTGAATAGAGAATTCAGTACATGTCAAATCCTCTCCCATCTGGTCCAAACTCATTAAAAAATACTGGATAAATACTTATAAAAATTTAGAAAACACATAAATATTTGAAACTCTGGGAAAGGGAAATCTCCAGAGACCACAGGTAGAAATGTTGTTTTAAAAAGAGAGAAATCTATGGGAATAAGTAGGAACTGAACTGCAGAAACATTAAATAGCCCGAGTTTCCCTAACAGAGCCTGAATACTGGGCACCACACCACCGATGCTGGGGCCTCCATGAAACTACTTCAGATTTACACGGATGATGATCTCTTGGGTTCCTAAGAAGACTTAGGAATCTACACTTCCCAACACAGGAATCATTGACCAATCTGAACAAAATTGAAGCAAATACTTTTAATATCTTTTAAAATATAAAGAATTGAATGGGAACACCAGAAAAGTACAGGGGATAATAAAACAAGAAATAGTGGAACAAAAAGCAGGTGTATTGAAAATTGCCATTAAAATTCTTAGAGCTTAGTAAAACAGTTATTGAAATAAAAAGGAATGCAGTTACATGCATTGAATAGTAGACTGGAAGCAGTTGTGAGAAGAGGCTAATGACCTAGAAGAACGTAGCCCAAAGATATAGACAAGAAAATGTGAATGGAGACTTAGGAGACACAGATTTAGAAAGTCCATCATACATGTGCTGCCAATTCAGAAAGGAGGAAATATAGAGAATGAAAGAGAGATAGAGCTTTAAAAGATTATGGTTGAAAATTCCCCAAAATATAAGACATAAAGCTAGAACTGGAAGCAACTTTGGGGTACTGAGCTAGAAAAATGGCCAGCAAGGCTAAAGGAAAAATTTTTGAAATTAGAGACTGGAAATAAATATGATTTTACCCATGCTTTTTAAAAAATTTCATGGTTTTACCTCTATTTTTAGCATGTGTTTAGAGCAATGCCTGTAGCATAGTTGCTAATAAAACATTTATATTAAAGTGTTGTCACTGATTTTGTTGAGTTCCCAAGGATTTAGGAAGCCTAATTCTCTTTGACAGGACAAGTATCCAAAGAGAAAGTTAACTCTGAAAGTGAACGCTATAATGGGTGGGAAAGAAGGAAGCCCGGGGAAAACCAAACCTGATAGTGGTTAACGCCAATGCACAGTTCAGAGAAGCTTAGCGCCAATAGTGCGGAGAAGGCAGTGGCACCCCACTCCAGGACTCTTGCCTGGAAAACCCCATGGACGGAGGAGCCTGGTAGGCTGCAGTCCATGGGGTCGCGAAGAGTCGGACACGACTGAGAGACTTCACTTTCACTTTTCACTTTCATGCATTGGAGAAGGCAATGGCAACCCACTCCAGTGTTCTTGCCTGGAGAATCCCGGGGACAGAGGAGCCTCGTGGGCTGCCGTCTATGGGGTCGCACAGAGTCGGACACGACTGAAGCGCCTTAGCAGCAGCAGCAGCAGCAGCAGCAGCAGCAGCGCCAATAGTGCAACAGCAGTAGAGACACCTGTCATGGTCAGGAAAATAAGCCTTGAGTTATGGTTCTTCAATTCTGGGGAAAATACGGAGTCTGCATCCAGATAGCAAGCTCTGGAAAGAAGCGTAAAATGTTGCAAATATATATTTGAGATAGAAGGCCAACTAGAACAAAGACCAGAAATGTGAATCTCCTAGTAGCAGCAGAATCAAGTACTATATGACAAGTTTTTTTTTGAGGTGGGATTGGTGTTTAAGTGAAACCACAGTTGTTTTGAACAATTGGTTTTAAGACGCACAATATATAAACATTCCTCAAAGACAGCTTAGCTCAGAGTTCTACGCACATGCTGTTTCCAGCCTTTGACTCTCTGTTCTTTTTCCTACTCAAATCAGTCTGGCTGATGCCCTCACCATTCTATTAAAAATGTCCATTCTAATTCACCAATAACTTTTAAAATCAGCTTCTCAACATCACTTCACAAAGTTGAGCACATTGTGTTTATTTAAGAGGACCCTTTATTCTATAGGCTTCTGCTACATGGAACTTTCATCGATTTTCCTCCTACTTATTGAGCCATTATTCCTCAGCCCTCCTCTACCATCTGATTTTATTTGGCAAGTATATGTATATATTACTAAACTATAGATAGATATATAATTATGTATATAAAACTCTTATAGATATGACATGTAAATACAGTGTCAAATTCAGGAAATGTATACTGTCTGAAGAATGTGCTCGGGATATAAGTTCTTTCTTGAGATGTTAGGATGACAGCTGAAAACTCTACAAAAGGAAAAATGATAGGGATATACAGTCTATGAATTTTAGAAAATACAGGGAAAAACCCTTAAAATTTTATTCAGGAAATGTTACTTTTAAATATTCTTACTTTAATCAATAAAGATTAAATCCAAGCTGAAAACTCATGTCATATAAGGTTTTGCTAACATATTCAAAGGGCTTCCCTGGTGGCTTAGTGGTAAAGGAGCCACCTGTCAATGCAGGAGACACAGGTTCAATCCCTGGGTTGGGAAGATTCCCTGGAGGAGGAAATGGCTACCCACTCTGGTATTCTTGCTGAGAAATCCCAAGGACAGAGAAGCCTGATGGGCTACAGTCCATGGGGTTACAAAGAGTTGGACATAACTTAGCAACTAAACAACAATAGCATATTCAATGTCACAACCTTTCCTAAGTATTAGATTTAGGCTTTGTCCTGGATCCCTCTTCTCTCCTCACTCTATATTGTCACCCTAGATGAGACTGTTGAACATTACCTATTTACTAATAGCTCCCCAATTTATATTTCCAGTCAAGAGCTTTCATCTGAGTTCCAGGACTGGCCAGCTTACCAACATGCCATCACCATTGAATTATCTCACAGGTGTTGCAAATATGTTCAAAACTGCATTACTGCAGTTACCTCACTTCCCTTGCTGTGTCAGCAGCTGACCTGTGGTTAACTTGCTAGCTTTGTTCCACTGGTAACCTGATCAGGGTAAAATGTCAACCAGATTTTTAGGCAGAATTGCTTATGATAAAATGACCCTGGCCTCATGAACTGGCTCTTGCTAGGGGCAACTCTACATACATACCTGATGTGGACATCAAAGCTTTGGGCGTTCCTAATATGATGATTCCTGTAACTGGACATGTCCCCTGCACGATTGTGGCATCTACTGCCTAGAGTTACCACATGTGACCCTGAAGCTCTCAGGCTCCTGGGAGTTTCTAAGGACTGCAAATACAACAAAATTATCAAATATGAAGCACCTACTTCTTCAGTGGATTTAATACCTAACTTAAAATTGATTCTGTTAACTGAAAACAGAAATATGGGAGATTAAATTATCACAATTCATTGTCTCAAGAGCTGTCGCTGTGTTGGGAATAGGATGCAGACATGTTGGTGTCAGCCTAACTGGGTGTTGATGTGAACCCCGCTGGGTTCTGACCACAGCCCTGAGTGGGTCAGCTGCCATCATTTGGGCACAGAAGATGCTGTTCCATTCTCTCACATGTAAGCAGCTGCTGTGACTGGTGTCAGCAAACCTTTTTCTCTCTCGGTTGTCTTATCACTTCATTTGAAAGATGATTAGACACCTCTGAAATACTGTAAAAAAAAAAAAGGATAAAAATATAAATATCTGTGTAGGTTACCAGTGAGGCAGTCATAAAAAATGCTTCTGTAGCCTAGTGCCTTTTTTGTTGTTTAGTCACTAAGTCATAGCTGACTCTTTTGTGATCCCATGGACTGTAGCCCACTAGGCTCCTCTGTCCATGGGATTTCCCAAGCAAGAATACTGGAGTGGGTTGCCATTTTCTTCTCCAGGGAATCTTCCTGACCCAGGGATTGAACCTGCAGGCAGATTGTTTATTGTTGAGTCACCTGGGAAGCCCCAACATACTGTCTTAGAAAGAAAGAAACCACCATGGGTTTTTTTGTCGCACATTTTATGGAGGACAAAAAACTAAAATCTTCAAATATACGTGAAACAGATTTCAATGATTTAGTGGAGAGTTATTACTTTAAAAAAATCACATTATTCCTCCTTCTCATTTACAGATGTTTCAGGCAGGAGTGATAACTTCCTGATCTTTTGTACAATATAGAAATAAAAGGAAATTATTTCAGTCATGTGTTACACTGTTCCTCCAGGCTTCTCTAACAGAATCCTAATCTCTTCACTCTCAATGCATAACACACTTATATATTCTTTATGGTTTTGTCTGTTGAGTCAATTTATGGATTATATGGCAAAGTCTGTTTCAGTATCTGGAAGAAATATTTTGCTCTAGTGTATTTACTAATAAACTAATATAGTGTACATCAAACTTAATTAGATTATCCAGTTCAGTCTCTAGATGTAGTCCAGATAACTTTTGGTCCTTTCAGAAAATAACAAGTCAGCTGTTAGAAGACAAAGATTGTACACTACTGAGAATATTTTGAATGTATTTGCTGATTAAAATATTTAAAAAATTAATCATATACCAAAAGTGAAACCCAGAACTTATTATAATTATTTTGATCAAAGACAAAATATTTAGGCAATGACAACAGCAGCAAGGGAAAAACTTGACAATACCTAAACAATCAAAGGACACACTCATAAAACGAGTTGCAAATTACTTCCAGATGCAGACTGTAAGCCATGTGCTAATAATACATACAATCTAATTATCGGATATTTTAAATGAAATATTACTTTATAATTACATAAAATATATACTTTATAAATACATAAACACATACAATTTTATAAATACATTATAAAATTTTTATTTTATAAATTTTTCATAAATACAGCAATGAATCTTTCAATGCTTGCAGAGTCATGAGAACTCACTAGGTGGAATTATTTGTGTGGAAACATGTTTATTTTCTTGGTTACCCAGAGTACAATGGCACTAAGGTAGAAGCATGCATCAATTGCTTGTTTTTTTCCCATGAGCCAGAAGGTACTTTGGTCCAGGTGTTGATGAGTCTAAATAAGCCCTGGAATTTCCATGCTGGGATTTCATAGCCCACACTCCAAAGTTTCTTCAAGTTAAAAAAAAAATGTAATGATGAACCTGTCTTAGTCCATTAGGGATGCCATAATAAAATATTGTAGACTGGGTGGCTCAGAGCAACATACTTCTAGAGGCTGAGAAGTCCATGATCAAGGTTTTGATTTGACAGATCTTTGTCAGCCAAGTGATGTGTCTGTGTTTTAATATACCATCTAGGTTTGACAGAGCTTTTCTTCCAAGGAGCAAGCGTCTTTTAATTTCATGGCTGTAGTCACAGTCTGCAGTGATTTTGGAGTCTAAGAAAATAAAATCTACCACTGTTTCCACTTTTTCTGCTTCTGTTTGCCATGAAGTGATAGGACCAGATGCCATGATCTTAGTTTTCCGAATGTTGAATTTTAAGCCAGCTTTTTCACTCTCCTCTTTTAACTTCACCAAGAGACAGTTTAGTTCCTCTTCATTTTCTGCCATTAGAGTGGTATCATCTACATATCTGAGGTTTTTTATATTTCTCCCAGCAGTCTTGATTCCAGCTTGTGATTCATCCAGCCCGGCATTTCACATGATGTTCAGTTCAGTTCAGTCACTCAATGGTGCGTGACTCTGCGATTCCACGGACTGCAGCATGCCAGGCTTTCCTGGAGCTTGCTCAAACTCATTTCCATCAAGTTGGTGACTCTTCATATAAATTAAATAAGCAGGGTGACAATATAAAGCCTTATCATACTCCTTTCCCAACTTGGAGCCAATCTGTTGTTCCATGTCTGGTTCTAACTGTTGCTTCTTGACCCGCATACAAGTTTCTCAGGAAACAGATAAGGTGGTCTGCTATTCTCATCTCTTTAAGAATTTTCCACAGTTTAGTGTGATCTACACAATCAAAGGCATTAGCATAGTCAGTGAGGCAGAAATAGATGTTTTTCTGGAACTCCTTTGCTTTCTCCATGATCCATCCATCTTGGGTGTCCCTGCAAGCCCCTTCACCATTACAAGGCTGTGATCCATGAAGAGGTTGGAAAACAGAGGCTAATTAAGTCTTCTAAACTGTAGTTGCTTTTCTCTCTGCACTGCATAGTTAAGCTCTTTGTTATATGACTTTGAACTGGGATTGTTTCTTAAAGCTATACCTTGACCTTTAACATTAGCACTTTGCAAAGATTTGTGTTGATGTATCTAATCATTCTTCCTTCCTTTCTCTTCCATGACACTGTAGCCTGATGATAGGTACAGAATAGATGCTCAGTCAATACTTGTCACTTACTTGATTGTATACTTGGAGGTAAGCCTTAAATTGGGCACAAAAGAAGTTGCTTGGTTATCTATTTTATACATAGTACCATAGTTTATCTTTTCACATGTTTATTGGACATCTGTATGTCTTCTTTGGAGAAATGTATTTTTAGGTCTTCTGCCCATTTTTTGATTGGTTTGTTTTTTTCCTAATATTAAGCTGAATGAGCTGCTTATATATTCTGAAGATTAATCCTTTTAGTCAGTGGTTTCACTTGCAATTATTTTCTCCCATTCTGAGGGCTGTCTTTTAGTTTTGTTTATTGTTTCCTTTGCTGTGCAAAAGCTTTTAAGCTTAATTAGGTCACATTTGTTTATATTTGTTTTTATTTCCAGTACTCCAGAAGGTGGATCAAAGAAGATCTTGCTGTGATGTAGTCAAAGAGTATACTGCCTATGTTTTTCTCTAAGAGCTTTATAGTTTTCTGGCCATACATTTAATTCTTTAACCCATTTTGAATGGGTGTGTGTGTGTGTGTGTGTGTATGGTGTTAGGAAGTGTCTTAGTTTTATTCTTTTGCATGTAGCTGTCCAGTTTTCCCAGCACCACTTATTGAACAGGCTGTCTTTTCTCCATGGTATATTCCTGCCTCCTTTGTCAAAGATAAGGTGCCCACAGGTGCATGGGCATTATCTCTGGCATTCTATCTTGTTCCGTTGGTTCATATTTCTGTTTTTGTGCCAGTTCCATACTGTATTGATGACTGTAGCTTTGTAGTATAGTCTGAAGTCAAGAGTCCTTCAGCTCTGTTTTTCTTTCTCAAGATTGCTTTGGCTTTTTAGGGTATTTTGTGTTTTCATACACACTGAAATTTTTTGTTCTGGAGGGAAGAAATGGGATGAATGGAGAAAGTAGCATCAACATATATACACAATCAGGTGTAAGATGGATAGCTGGTGAAATGTTGCTGTGTAGCACAGGGAGTCCAGTCTGGAGCTCTGTGATCACGTGGAGGGAAGGGATGAGGGGAGGGGAGGGGAGGGGAGAGGATGGGAGGGAGGCTAGGGAGGAAGGAGATGTATGTATAATTGTGGCTGGTGTGCATTGCTGTATGGTGAAAAACAACACAACATGGTAGAAATTTGAAAAACAAACAGAAAGAATATATATATATAGCTGAGTCACTTTGCTGTACATAAGAAACTTGCATAGCATTGTAAATCAACCATACTTCAATAAAATAAACTTTAAAAAATAGTGTATATGAGATAAGTAACGAGAGCATAGTATATAGAGAACTCTACTTAATGCACTGTGGTGACCTGAATGGTTAAGGAAATCCAAAAGGGAGAGGATATATGCACATGTTTGGCTGATTCATTTTGCTGTACAGGAGAAACTAATACAACACTGTACAGCAACTATACTCAGCAGCTGCTGCTGCTGCTAAGTCACTTCAGTCATGTCTGACTCTGTGCAACCCCATAGATGGCAGCCCACCAGGCTCGCCCGTCCCTGGGATTCTCCAGGCAAGAACACTGGAGTGGGTGGCCATTTCCTTCTCTAACGCATGAAAGTGAAAAGTGAAAATGAAGTCACTTAGTCATGTCTGACCCTCAGCAACCCCAGGGACTACAGGCTTCCAGGCTCTTCCATCCACGGGATTTTTCAGGCAAGAGTACTGGAGTGGGGTGCCATTGCCTTCTCCAAACTATACTCTAATATAAGTTAATTTTAAAAAAGAAATTGCTAGGAAGAGATCAGGATCTGACAGGTACACTGAGAGTGATGACTGAAGATGCTGGCAGAGAAAGAACTTAATGGTAGACAGAGAACTTGTATGGGAGTCTCTGATGGAATGCAGTGGGATGTGTTAGGAAGCAGTAAGAGATAAAGCCACCTAACCGACTGGCAGTCTTGAAGCCAGGAGCTATGAAATTTGTTATTAACCTTACAGATGTGGTATTTTAGGAATATTAACTTGACATTTGTGTGCTAAAAGGACTTGAGTCATGTGATGCTAATTGGACATGCTCCATTCATTCAAGAATTTACCATTCTTTGAAAATTATCATGATTAAGATGAGCTTAACGGTATTTGTTCATCATGGCATTATTATCTGGTCCCAGGTTGTGTTGATTGATTCCCCCCCCCCTCCATTTATAGCAATGGAATCTAATTGAAGGGTTTTTAAGCAAGCTACTCTGCCGCATTGATGTGGGTAATTTTTTTATAGCATTTCTGAAATCCTGGAGACTATTTTTTCCCTTTTGTCTAGTCTGAATGTCATTTACATTTGGAAGAATCAAGACACAAAATCCTCCTAACTTGTTCAAACATGAAAGTGGCTGCAAATGTATTTTTGTCATTTGTCTTCTTAAGGCATACTTTCTCTATAGCCTTGAACCGAAGTGAATAGACTCAAAAAGAGAAGAGAACATTTAATCAATAAGTTTACTATTTTTCTATTTAATCATTTGAAAAAGTACTTGGCCTTTAAGGGAAATATTTTTCTGAGGAAAAATTAGTTAAGGAAGCAAGAAGAAAAATCAAGCAATACTCTTTGGAAATGTCTACAAAAAAGATTTTTTTTTTTAAATAAGGAAATAAGTTGTAGGACAGAAACTCTGAGCAAATATAAATATACCTTATGTGAAATACTAAAATGTGGTCATACCTTCCATCTGTCTGCATAATACCATTCAATGTTTCTGTGTAAATTACCTTACAGGGTCAGATAGGGTACTTTCCCTAAATGTGTGTATAGTTCTTGAAATAAATGCAATTTATGTAGATGCCTTTGAACATTCTTCCTTGGAACCCTGGGTTTTCACTAGCCTGTTCTTCCAGCTTTAGCTTTCTCTGGCCTCACAGTGCAAAGAAAAGCATACTGATTTCCAGGAGAGTTCAGTGTTACTCTGAAATGACCCAGCCCTTGGCTCTGGCCATTTGCTTTATTGCTGTATAGGTAGGTAGGTAGATAGATAGATATATAACTAGGGGGTAATTACTTTACAATATTGTGATGGTTTTTGCCACACATCGATATGAATTGGCTTTAGGTATACATATGTCCTCTCCCTCTTGAATCCCCCTCCCAACTCCCTCCCCATCTCACCCTTCTAGGTTGTCACAGAGCACTGGCTTTGGGTTCCCTGCATCATACATTGGGACTTCCCTGATAGCTCAGTTGGTAAAGAATCTGCCTGCAATGCAGGAGACCTCAGTTCGATTCCTAAGTCTGGAAGATCCGCATGAAACATTATTTCCACTGTCTGTCTATTTTGCATATTGTAATGGTAGCTCAGACAGTAAAGGATCTGCCTGCAATGCAGGAGACCTAGGTTCAAACCCTGGATGGGGAAGATCCCCTGGAGGAGGGAATGTCCATTTGCTTTAAATCCACTGTTTTGACTACCATTTCAGTTCAGTCTCTTAGTTGTGTCCCACTCTGCAATCCCATGGACTCCAGTACACCAGGCTTCTCTGTCCATCACCAACTCCTGGAGCTTGCTCAAACTCATGTCCATGAAGTTAATGATGCCATCCAACCATCTCATCCTCTGTTGTCCCTTTCTCCTCCCACCTTCAATCTTTCCCAGCATCAGGGTCTTTTCCAATGAGTCAGCTCTTTGCATCAGGTGGCCAAAGAATTAGAGTTTCAGCCTCAGCATCAGTCCTTCCAATGAATATTCAGGACTAATTTCCTTTAGGATGGACTGATTGGATCTCCTTGCAGTCCAAGGGACTCTCAAGAGTCTTCTCCAACACCACAGTTCAAAAGCATCAATTCTTTGGTGCTCAGCTTTCTTTATAGTCCAACTCCCACATCCATACATGACTACTGGAAAAACCATAGCCTTGACTAGATGGACCTTTGTTGACAAAGTAATGTCTCTGCTTTTAAATATGTTGTCTAGATTGGTCATAGCTTTTCTTCCAGGGAGCAAGCATCTTTTAATTTCATGGCTGCAGTCACCATCTGCAGTGATTTTGGAGCCCTCCAAAACAAAGTCTCTCACTGTTTCCCCATCTATTTAGCATGAAGTGATGGGACAGGATGCCATGATCTTAGTTTTTTGAATGTTAAACTTTAAGCCAGCTTTTTCAGTTTCCTCTTTCACTTTCATCAAGAGGCTTTTTAGTTCCTCTTCACTTTCTGCCATAAGGGTGGTGTCCTCTGCATGTCTGAGGTTATTGGTATTTCTTCCAGCAATCTTGATTCCAGCTTGTGCTTCATCCAGCTGGCATTTCGCATGATGTACTCTGCATGTAAGTCGAATAATCAGGGTGACAATATACAGCCTTGAGGTACTCCTTTCCCAATTTGGAACCAATGCATTGTTTCATGTCCAGTTCTAACTGTTGCTTCTTGACCTGCGTTTCAAGCAATTAGCTTAGTGCCTGGCACAAGACTGGCATTCAATTAACATTTCCTTCCCCAGGGGATCTTCCGGTCCAGGGATCGAACCCAGGCCTCCTGCATTGCAGGCAGATTCTCTACCATCTTAGCCACTGGGGAAGCCCAGTTAGTTAATATTTGACTGAATGAAAAAATTTAGACCTCCTTATATTTGGCCCAACTTTCTTTGTCACTGAAAAAATTTGCTCTTCAAGGTAAAATGACCATTTAAATGTATTGTTCATCTTGGTCACATTTCTCCTTCTTACTACCTGAATTGTGTTTTTATTACTTTTGGTTTTATTTTCAACTCTATAGTTTCAGTTTCAACTCTATAATTTTCATTTGATCTGTTCATCAAATCTTTTATCCTTCTATATTCAGTTCTTTAAAGATTAAATCCCTAAAGTTTCATCTACTTGGATCATATCTGAATCTGTTTTCAAAAATATGACACTCACCCCTCTACTCACTCACTTCTGACCAAACTCATCTTTACCACCATGGATGTTGTGTAGAATAAGGTGAGGGAGGAGAAGCAATTTATGTGATTAAACATCATTCCAATGACAATTCACATTTGTTCTCTCCTTTTTAAAATTGTTGTTGTTTCTCAAACACATTGCATGTGTAAGCATAACTGATTTTTTTCCCAAGTTAAATTTGCTGCTTCTGTTGGTTCTTTCCACTCACCTAGCTACATAGCCTTTCTTCGCATCCGTATACAAGGAGCCCTATATTTCTGTGGTTTATGAACTACTTTCTTTCTTAGAACTACAGAACATTATGGGCGGGTGGGAGAATGAGCTGAACACACTGGTCCACAGAGGATGGGGAAGACACAGTCTTCTTGCATCTCCTTTCCCAACTTTGCCATGTCTCAGGGAGTAATCTGTTATATCGTGAGTTTTCAGATGCCTCCTAAGAGACCTAGTCCCATGAGAGCGTTCTGAAACAAAGATAAGTAAAAGGAATTTATGTGACCTACTTTTTAAAGGGCACCATTTTGAAAATTTTCACTTTTCTGGGACCAAAATTAACTTGAACGCAGTCAGCTTGGGTTATCAATATCCTGCCTATATTATACCCAGGGACAAATACAAATTCCCCAGGAATAAGCTATACCAGAGAAGGCACGCTCCTGGGCTCCTGGGTTCCTGTTATCTGAGAGGAGACTGGGCACTCCCTTGACCAAGACTAAGCCCTAGTGTCGGCTTCTCTGAGTGACTTGCCATCTCCCAAGTGCATGGGCTTCATGTAAATAGCTGATTACATCCACCACTGTCACTTATATGTACAAATATCTCCCTCTATTATTAGTAGGCTATTGTGATGATTGCATTTAATTTTCCTATCATTTAAAAAAGCCTAATGTTCTCAGAGTGTCATACCATTCACTTTCTAATGACTGTCTGATGAGTAGACAAGGATAGATACCAGGCTATACAGGTGTCAGCAGGCCCTTAAGTTGGTTATCCAATGAAATTGAATTATATGTTTCAAGTATTTATATAGGTTTTACTTACTGTTATGCTTCTGAAATGGGAAAAGCATTCCCCAAATGCATTTTTGCAGAAAGTTCTTGTGTCTTATTGATTTGTGTGTGCTGGGTATGTGTATTTTATCTTTAGTGCTAATGTGTTCTCATAGTACACCATTCACTTTTCTCAGACAATAGAAAAGTAATCTTCCTTAATAAAATTTAAGCCACCTGGGCTTCCCAGGCGGTACAGTGGTAAAGAATCTGCCTGCCAATACAGGAGACGCGAGAGGCATGGGTTGGATCTCTGGTTTGGGAAGATCTCCTGGAGGAAGAAATGGCAACCCACTCCAGTATTCTTGCCCAGGAAATCCCATGGACAGAGGAACCTTACAGGGTACAGTTCATGAGGTCACAAAGATTCAGACCGACTGAGTAACAGCACACAATTTACCATCCACTTTTCTAAGACAATAGAAAAATGATCTTACTTAATAAGATGGATAACTGCCATTTCTGAGAACTCTTTTTTTTTTTTTCAACATGAATGGCCATTTTATGTTTCATTTATCCTTAGAAGAATGTTTTCATCCTGAATTTCTCTCCTTTACAAAAAAATCAGCTATTGCTTGAAAGTGAAAGTTGTTCAGTTGTGTCTGACTCTTTGAGACTCCATGGACTATACAGTCTGTCTAATTCTCCAGGCCTGAATGCTGGAGTAGGCTTTCCCTTCTCCGGGGGATCTTCCCAACCAAGGATAGAACCCAGGTCTCCCACACTTCAGACAGATTCTTTACCAGCTTAGCCACAAGGGAAGCCCAAGAATACTGGAGTGGGTAGCCTATCCCTTCTCCAGGGATCTTCCCAACCCAGGAAATGAACCGGGGTCTCCTGCTTTGCAGACACATTCTTTACCAACTGAGCTATCAGGGAAGCCCACTATTGCATATCACTGTATTTAATACTGAGAAACACATAGATTCTTTTGGAACAATAGGTTTTAATGGCTATCTAAATTTTTGTTTGCTAGGTAATTATGTACAGAGATCATAAAAAGAATCAGACAGCTTCCACAAAACTAAACAGAACCTGGGATGCCAGGAGAATTCTAGGGTTATTGAGGACAATAAACAACTGCTTATTGTCTAACTACAGGGATAAATCCAGTACTTCCTTCAGATCTCTGCTCAAATATCACTTTCATTATGAAGCCTACCTTACCATCCCATACAAAATTGAGCCACTCTCCCTCAGCACTTATCAATTCTATTTATGTCAGTCTACATAGCTTAATAAGTGAACAGTAGGATTTGAGTCTCTATTTCCCTGACTCTAGACCCCATGTACCTAGCTGCCTAGTTACCTAGGAGTAAAAGACTGGGCAGTAGCAGTAGTAATATCTCATATTTTAAATCTTTTACAGTTTGCAACAAATTTTCACGTGTGTTATTTTTTAAATGATGAAATGGAAAAGTGACTTTATATGTTTCTCTTTCTCTCAGGACCTGCACTGTCATATTTGAAACTGTAGCAGAGGCAATATAGTTCCTGAGATTCCCCTTGTGAGCTTATTATAAGATTGATAATGATTCAAAATGGTTTTTGAGAATCTGCTAGAAACAAATATTCTAAAAATATGAACAGATATTTTAAGACAGGCATTGTTTCTTTTCAGAACGAATGAACTCTCGTGTGGCAGGATTGTGCCCTTTTGTACTTAGATTTATTTTCTGGAGTCTGTATTCCTGCACTTTAATCCATGCAGGTCTCTCCTCCCATTTCCTCTTCCCATCCGAGTTATGTTTCTTTTCTGATTTTGAACTCTCCAGTGCTGTTCAGCCATTGCCTTTAGGGTTAAGTCTTGCCCCTTAACTTCTGCCTGACATCTGATTTCATTGTCCTTCTGGGAGAACTGGACTAGGCTTCCTTATTTCATGTCACTTGCAGTTTTCAGTTATGTTCAAACTGAGAAAATGGTGGTTTAGGCTGTTGATATTGGGAAAAGAGAGTCAAGGCATAGAATAATAAGGAAAAAAAGAAAGACTTCATGTATTAGATTCCTAGAGTTGCTGTAACAAATTACCACAAACTGGATGGCTTAAAGGGGGCTTCCCCCGGTGACTCAGAGGTAAAGAATCCACCTGAAATGCAGGAGATGCAGGTTCGATCCCTGGGTTGGGAAGACTCCCTGGAGGAGGGCAACCCACTCTAGTATTATTGCCTGGAGAATCCCATGGACAGAGGAGCATGGTGGGTTATAGTCCATGGGGTTGCAAGGAGTTGGACACAACTGAAATGACTGAGCACGCACACATGGGTGGCTTAAAACAATAGAAATTTATTCTTTTCTGTTCTGGAGGCTAGAAATCTGAAATCAAGTTGTGTGCAGGATTGGTTCCTTCTGAAGGTTCTGAGGGAGAATCTGTTCCATATCCTTCTCCTATATTCTGATATTCCTTGGCTTGTAGATTCGTCACTCTAATCTCTGAGTCCATCACCTCATAAACGTCTTCCCTTTGTGTGTATCTCTATGTCTTTACATGTGCTGTACTTAGTTGCTCAGTTGTGTCTGATTCTGCGATCCCATGGACTGTAGCCTGCCAGGCTCCTCTGTCCATGGGGATTCTCCAGGCAAGAATACTGGAGCGAGTTGCCACGCCCTCCTGCAAGGGATTTTCCCAACCCAGGGATCAAACCAGGTCTCCTGCATTACAGGCAGAGTCTTTACCCTCTGAGCCACCAGGGATGTCTTCACATGGTCTTTTTACAAGGACACCAGTCATGGTTTTAGGCTCACCCTAATCCAGTGTTTCCCCTGATTCTGGGAAAGGTCAAGGGCAGAAGGAGAAGTAGATGTCAGAGGATAAAATGTCTGGACGGCATCACCAATGCAATGGACATGAACTTGGGCAAATGGTGAGGGACAGGGAGGCCTGGCGTGCTGCAGTCCATGGGGTTGCAAACAGGTGGACACAACTGGGCGACTAAACAACAATCTAATGTGATGTCATCTTTATTTAGTGATTTACATCTGCAAATACCCTATTTTTAAATAAGCTCACATTCTGAGGTTTGGAGTAGACATGAATCTGGGAGAGTAATTATCTAACCCAGTATACATTGTGATCTGTTTCTAGCTTTCAAACGAGTGCTGGTATTATGAGGTGTTCTTATCTGTGATTGAGCAGATGCCTCGGAAGGCTATACCCGTGCCAGTAAAGATATCTTTCTCTTGTCAAATGGAAATAACATGTGCAGGTTTAGGTATTTGGAATATGGAAACATAGAAGCCTAAAAGTCATGATCATTGTTTGGATAAAACCTATGAAGGACGCATAATCAAACCAAGCCTTGTGTATTATAACTGAATTTGCTCATTGCCAACATCAGCACATAGAGTGAACCAAGAAACATGATGAATCAGGAATCTAGAAACTAGAGACCAGCTGAATGACTCTGGGCAATTCAGTGGATGTGCCTCTCTGAAGAAAAGTGACTGAGACAAAAAGTTCCTGCATATGAATTTATTCTCCTGTCCTTAGAGTTTGAGACTATACAACTCCGTGCAGAAACAACATTTGTGTTTCATTGAAGAAATATATTTAGGACGTACTACATGCTGGGTGATATGATGGATTCTCTACTAAATGTAAGTAACTCATTTATTTCTCAAAACAGAGGTGTATGATTCTTATTATTCCCATTTTACAGAAGAGGCAAAGATATTGAGAAAGTTTAAAAATCTACCCAAGATAAATAGTCCTAATGAGACACTGAGCCAGAATTTGAGCCCACGTCTGTCTATGCTTATGTCATACAATAGAAGCAAAATCAAATGGATAAACTTTGGGTGAGTGGCTGGATGAGGGGACATGATTATGAAAGAATAAAATTATCTAGGAGACTAGTTCCCACATGGTAGAGAAAAGAAAATAGGAAATAGTCAGCAGAGTTGCAGAACATCCAGTCAAGAGTTGGTGACACGTGTATCAGTTCTTTGGCATAAGAATATTTATTATCTTTGTTGTTTAGTTGCTAAGTCACGTCAAACTCTTTGTGACCCCACGAACTGTAGCCCATCAAGCTCCTTCTGTCCATGGAATTTCCCAGGCAACAATAATGGAATGGGTTGCCATTTCCTTCTCCAGGGGAACTTCCTTCCCCCAGGGACTGAACTTGTGTCTCCTGCATTGACCAGCAGATACTTTACCCCTGAGCCACCAGGGAAGTCTAAGAATATTGATAGGCTGTTTCAAAAAATGAAATAGCACATGGTTTTTGAGATTGGAGTTAGCTATGGGAGCATGAAAAGTGTGTATGTTTCTTTATGTGCAAATACTTTTACATTTCTGGTACTAGCTGGGCTGGCCAGCATTGTTCAAGACAATCACTAACTGTTGTTTAAATCAATATGTTTGTGCCCACAATGACCTTGAAGTAGACTATACAGCGATGCCCTGTGTGGGCAGCAGTTTGAATGTGTATCACTGCTTGTGTATGTGTATGTCTGCTTGCTTTGGAGAATTTTCATTTGGAGGTCATATTTGACAGTATCTTTTGTTTGTTTGCTCTGCAGTCTATGACATGTCTCCTTATCGGCAGTTACCCAGGGCTCTTGGACTTGGTTTCACCTGCTCTGGGAGATCACTGCCTACTTATTTTAGGTGCTGTCTTGGATGACAGCCTTAGAGACTCTATTTATAAAGTTTAGAGCCTTTCAAGCATGTTGTCTAAATTTGGCAAAAAATCTAACCAGCTTCATTCATGTATGCAGATTATTTTTCTTAGATCATTTCTCCTTTGCTCTTCCTTACTAATGAAAATTCTGCAGTTTGAAATCCTGATGGTACAGTGCTAAAGAAAACCAAAAGAAGGTCGTCTTGTCCAAACCTGGACAAATGATTTAATAGGAGCCAACATCTGCAAAATTAGAAAGAAGAGAACACCAAGGGAAGGACAAATTTGAGAGACAAAACCAGGGCGGCTCAGTTTGATTTTCCGATCAGATCCCTCCTTCAGGAACGGATACCTAAGATATTGGTTGTATTTCAATAAGGAGCATAATCCCCATGAGAAGAATGGAAGATGTGGCTGACAATGTGACAATCGGGATATCACCTGTGTCCAACACAGCCACAGAAGTGTCTTCATCAGAAAGTTGGGTAGATTTTCTACTCCGAGTGTCAGGCAGGCATTGGGAAGCCTCCATACCAACAAGAAAATGACATTTAATCTTACTGTTCAGTGAATCAGTTGATTATATTGTTTAAAGAAAATTGCCATCTAAAGGCTCTCGAATAAAGTGGCAAATGTGGAAAAAGGAAGACCTCCCGGAGTCAGCTTCTAGGGCACAGATTCGCTCCAATGTCTTTCACTAGGTGAGTTCATCTGGTCTTTTGCTGATAACAAGGATTTGGAGTCAATGCCCGGGGCAGAAGAAGCAGAACCCAGGTCTACCTGACCAATAATCACTTTTCCTATTCTGAGGTGTTTCCCTCAAATGTCTTTGGCCAAGCAGTACTTTTTTCCTCCTGTATAAGCGTTTGGAGCATGTCACCTCTGTTATCTCAGTGGTCTGTACTCACCTCTTCTGCCCGACTCTGTCCTTCATGGCATCAGTAATGGTTTTGTGCTCACTTTGCAAAAATAGGCACATGGATGTCTGTCAAACTGAATTGTAAATACAATCCCACCATGTCCCCCCTCAAGCAGAGATCTTTATCATATTCCCCAAAGACCATCAGATGGCAACTGTTCTGTGCATATGTTTTTTCTATCTAGAAATTTCACTAACTTTCAAAATATTCTATGTGTACAGCTCAAGAGACAAAAAATAAAAAAATAACAAAGAAATTTAGATTTACATTTCTGCCTTTAATTGAGATTTCTCAGGACACCTGAAAGGGTTTGGAACCCTTGAGCCTTCAGTATCTCCTATTTATTTGTTTAGCTGTGCTTGTGGCCTGTGTAATCTTTGTTAAGTCATTTGAACTCTTAGTTGCAGCAGGTACGATCTAGTTACCTGACCAGGGATGAAACCCCAGCCCCTACACTGGGATCACAGAGTTTAAGCCACTGGACCACCAGAGAAGTCCCCTTTCCTCAGTATCTTCTGAAGTCTCCCTTAGAGTAAAATTCTGTTCAATATGTACTGAAAGGATGTTGCTTTTCCAGATTCCATTAATTTCATCTGAAATATATGCAAGGATAACTGCTCCTAATATGGAGATCTCCTCTAGACCAGAGATGAGGACACAGAGCTGACTCCAGGGTCCCAATAATTTGGCATAGAGGCAGCAGGAGACTCCAGCTCCAGCTTTCCTAACTGACCTCCTATTCCTTTTCATATATATATATATATATATATATATATTTTGGTCTCTGTCCTCCCCACTGTTTGCTGCAGCTCATCTGCTTAACCCTCTTCTTACTGCCCCCATTCTCTCTGTTCATCTCCATCTGGGGGATCCTTTGAACAACAAAGAGAGATTCAGTTGCTGTCAGACCCTCTATATTACTCATGGAGCGGGATCTGTGTGTTGGTATCAGAGGTAGCCTGTGTTTAGAAAATGTGTCACTAATAAGGAAATTCTGTAGACAGTCTTAACAAGTAAAGCATTCTTAGGAAGACAAGGGTTAAATGAGAAAATAGTAAATTAGCCTCTCTGTGCTGCTGGAGAGACCTGAAGTCAGGTATGTCTTTTCCAGAAACTTGCATCCTGCTTCAATCAGTGTTGTCAGTCTTGTGAGCTATGTGTAAACTACCAGTCCCTCTCTTGACAGGGACTTTCCTAAGCACCACCCGGGGGGAGCGTCATCTTTAAACTATTGATGAATAGAAGGTTAAATTTTAATTCTCTGTCATTTGCAACTTGCTAATTAAAATTCCATGTTCTTTTATCTCAGAGACCTTTGAAAAATGGAGTATAGACGCTTGTCTAGAGATAACATAACTACCACCTGGCTTGAAGCTTTTGTGCCTAAGATGCTATAAATGTTAATTTCCTATCAATTGCAACTTGCAAAGAAAATCAGCAGGTTTTCTGCTCTCCTGGCATCAATTATTTTTTATACTGCATCTTTCCAGGGTGTCCTTTGTCCCTGCTTCCATCAGGCTCCTCAACATTTTGATCCTGGGGAAATCAAGCTGAGACCAAAGGCAGATTTGAATTTGGAAGAAAGAATGAGGTGCCATAGGACAGAATCACTTTCTTCTCTTTCAGCTTTCTTTTCAAGGTACCATTTCTATAAGTAGACATACTTACTATATTGTTGCTGTCTTGCATACTTCTCCAAAGAATGCCATTGACATATCCTTTAGGATTAAAATTATAAAAGTATTTGGTGTCAACACCATTTCTCTAGTGAGGCTTATAATTATGCTTTAAGATATACAGTAGAGCAGGCACTGTTGGTGTCCTTGGCACTCCCCATTCCCGTGCCTGCCCATGGCTGCTAAACACAAGGCAGAGGAACAAAAGGAAGTTGATAGATAAATATCCCAGCCTCCTAAATCCCTGGTGAAACAGCTCTGAGGTGTATTCAGTATTATATCCTAGACATTCTCAGTGGGAGAAAGCCCCAAGTCTCACAGTGATATCCTGCTCATTAAGTCTTGCTTAGGCTTCTTTCCCTTTCCTGGGTCATTTGCCCAATATCCTACTGGTGCTTCAGGGATCGCCTCTCAAAGAAACTACTTGCATTAAAATCTTAGGCTCAGCATCTACTTTTGGGCAAGCCAAACTAAGCCACAGACAGAAACAGTTTATTTTATTCCTTGAACATAAAAATGTATGGTGTCACCGATAAATAGAAATATCTGCATACACTTTAGAAAATTAGAAAGTTATTTCAAAATTAGACCAGGGCCTCTGCTCTAAGATTTCTGTGTTATAATCTCAGCACAATCTTGATTAGTCACTCATTTTAAAACCAATTTCTGAGTTCTGATAGGAAAGGCATTAATGCAAATTGCTATGAGGATAACAGGAAATCTTTTAAAATAGAAATCTTTTTCTATTTATAAGAATATTAGTTCATTTGAAGAGAATAGGGGAAAACATACAAAGATAAAGATAAACATACAAAGATAAAGATAATAGATAAAATACTATGCAGGTTGCCAAGCAGTAAATGTCAAAATTTAACATGAAAATGGAGACAATATATACTGGAGGAGTTCAGAAAAGAAGGCATTTTTAGGAAAGTGTCCTGGAGAATGAGATAGAAAAGGATCGCTGATGGCTAGAGGAGTTTTACAGGAATAGAGAGGACAAGGTGTCCATGTGTGGCATTCTGGGTCTGCCTGAAATGAAAGATTCTTTTAGGTAAGCATTAAAGTTCAAGACATGAGGTGATACTGTCCTTAGGTTAAAATCAATCTGAATGTCAGGCTAAGGAGTTTGGAAGAGAAATATAATTTTTCTTTTCCTTTTTTAACCTTTGTTGTTGTTGTTGGGAAGACAGTTGCTCTGCAATTGTGTTGGCGTCTGTCACTCATCAACATGAATCAGACACAGGTATACATATGTCCCCTCTTTTTTATTTTTCTTGTTTTTTAACAAAGTACTAGCGTCCGTTCATTCTCTCAATCATCTATTTCATTAAACACATACTGAGATCCTGCTCTATTTAAAGGCAATATACTGGGTGTTGTTACCTGGTGAAAAAAAGACAAAGACAAGGAAAAGAAGATGACTCAGAAGGGGGATGACTGAAAAGTTAGGAAAATTACGGGAGAATTGATTTTAGTTTTAGAGAAATTATCTATTTATTTTTTCAATTAACTTCTGAAAATATTTAAGGCAGGCCACGCAGAACCCATATATCAGCCCTGAATGGTTTTACCCAGTGAGACATCTGACAAAATTTTATCTGATTCTAACCATTTTCTCAGTTACTTTTGGGAAACTTTAATTGGTACCAATTCTCAAGGCAGTATTTCAAAAGGATTACTGTATTGACTAGTGGCCAGTTTGTGAGGTGGGAAGTAAGAAGACTCCAGCCCAGTTGGTAAATGCACCCCAAGGTTGACCCCAGACCTCCTCTATTCAAGGGGAGGTGGTCTTTTCATCCTTCTTGGCTCCTAGAGGTCAAAAGGATTCCTGGTTTGGACCAGTTCTGCAGGCTCCAGGAGTGAGGGGAGAAATGGGCTCCAGGTGCCAGGTAAGCACACCTTGCCAGATGCATTGATTTCATGAAGTCTTTGATGTCTGTTTTGGTCCTAAAGATCTAGAGAAATATGATCTTAGAGTTGATGTTCCAACTCTTTATGGCATTTTAAGAACCATTTATGAGGCTTTCAGTTACAGCTGCACCAGTGTCTGAGTGTTTTAGAGTAGCCTTTTCTCTTTCCTCCTCCTTTCTGCTCCATCGTTTTGGTGTATGAATGATCGGTGGTATTTGTACTGTTAAACTGCATATCAGCCAACAACAGCCAGAATGCTTCTGAAAACGAATTTAATTTATTCACAGCACAGTGTGCAGCCAGATGATGATGGCAAGTTAATGGGCTTTGCCTTAATGAGATAACTGTTTGCCGCCCAGGTTTAGAGGTTTATGCTAGTTTTATTTGTCAGTCTTACCTAAGTGCAGAGAAGAAAAAAATTGTAGCTTTATGCTGATATATTGTCAGGTCCATTTGCAGAGAGAGACCTCCTTCTGCTGCTATGTTCTTTGAAACCACTTCAAGTTTTTTCCTCTATTCTTGGCAATTAAATGCAACATCCCTTGTTGTTCACCCATGTGGCTTAGATGAGGAGGCTGTTTGAGCGGCATAATCCATGGAGTTGCATCTTCATTCTAATATGCTGCTATCAAACAGGGTCTGCCAGTGTACTGGCACTCTCTGTCTCTTTGCTTCTTTTCTTCTTCGCTCCTGATTTCCCTCTCGCTTTTAATCCAGCAGGTTTTATGATCTTGGAAATAATATGACATGAGAACCTAAGCTTCCCAAAGAAAGAGAAGTTAGCATGACACTTTAGCTTTTTCAAATATTTTGGCCTAGTCCTTTTCCTCTCAAATTCTTTTTCTCCATTCACTTCAATTACCACTGAATCTTTAACCCTGGCTACCAACCACCTCTTTTCCAGTCTGCCTTTCTGGTAACTTATTAGTATTTAGCAATGAGAAGAAAAGGGCAACAGTTCTATTAACACAACCAAATTGATTCATAATCAGTCATGAATCAGGAACTGGGTAAGGGTTTTTTTTTTTTTTTTTTTACAAGCACTAAAGGTTAATAGAACCATTTTCCAGCCCATTTTCCAAACCAACCTTCATGAAGTATTCTGACCTCCACCTCCAGACATACAGCCATTGCATAAGAGCTTTTGGCATGGGTGGCATGTAGGTGGAAGTTATTTATGAACATTAATAGCTTTTTCAACTATTGAGCAATTATTAGAGCACCCCTACATGTAGCCCCAGCTAAGTTCAGAATAAAGTAATTATATAGTTAATTTAGCATTTATCTGGAAGACTGACTTTCAAATTAAAAAGCTTGTTCAGTTGAAACTAGCATTTATTCATTCCATGGGGATTTTTACACAGGCTGTATTTGCCAGTATGAAACACCCATGTGAAGCTTGTTTTCAGAATTGACTAGTTGAGTCAGATCACAGACCAATCAATTTGAGAATGAACAGCCAGCTGGATAGAAGCCATACTTTCCATTACTGATTAATTGCTTTGGGATGAATATGATTGGCTAATCCAGCCTCTAAAGCCAAGGAGACCTTAAAATAGCTCATGGCTGCTAACTCACTGGTAGGAAAGAGCTAGACAATAGCACTGCCCTCCCTGCCATACACTGTTCTCTTACTGTCCTGAAAAATAGTTTCACCTTTCTCCCTCTCCCCCCGCCAAAATATAATTTATCTTCCATCGAAATTTTGGGGTAAATTATTTAATTGATCTTTTCCTCAGAGTTGTTGTTGTTCAGTTGCTAAGTCATGTCCAACTCTTTGCAAAGCCATAGACTGCAGCATGCCAGGCTTCCCTGTCCTTCAGTATCTCCCAGAGTTTGTTCAAACTCATGTTCATTGAGTCAGTGATGCCATCCAACCATCTCATCTTCTGTTTCCCCCTTCTCCTCCTGCCTTCAATCTTTTCCTGCATCAATGTCTTTTCCAATGAGTTGGCTCTTTGAATCAGGTGGCTGAAGTATTGCAGTTCAGCTTCAGCATCAGTCCTTCCAATGAATATTCAGGGTTGATTTCCTTTAGGATTGACTGGTTTGATCTCCTTGGAGTCCAAGGAACTCCTAAACATCTTTTCCAGTACCACCATTCAAAATCATCAATTCTTTGGCAGTCAAATTTCTTTATGGTCCAACTCACATCTACACATGACTACTTGCAAACCCATAGTTTTGATTATAAGGACCTTTGTTCTGGCAAAGTGATGTCTTTGCTTTTTAACATACTGTCCAAGTTTGTCAAAGCTTTTCTACCAAGGAGCAAGAGACTTTTAATTTCATGGTTGCAGTCACTATCTGCAGTGATTTTGAAGCCCAATAAAAGAAAATCTGTCACTGTTTCCACTTTTTCCTCATCTATTTGCCATGAAGAGATGGGACTGGATGCCATGATCTTAGTTTTTTGAATGTTGAGTTTTAAACCAGTTTTTTCACTCTCCTCTTTCACCTTCCTCAAGAGCCTCTTTAGTTCCTCTGCTTTCTGCTTTTAGAGTGGTGTTATCTGCATAAATGAAATTATTATGATATTGAGGTCGACATTTGGTTGATATTGAGGTTGATATATGCAGGTCAGGAAGCAACAGTTAGAACTGGACATGGAACAACAGACTGGTTCCAATTAGGAAAAGGAGTGCATCAAGGCTGTATATTGTCACCCTGCTTGTTTAACTTATATGCAGAGTACATCATGAGAAACGCTGGACTGGAAGAAACACAAGCTGGAATCAAGATTGCCGGGAGAAATATCAATAACCTAAGATATGCAGATGACACCACCTTTATGGCAGAAAGTGAAGAGGAACTAAAAAGCCTCTTGATGAAAGTGAAAGAGGAGAGTGAAAAGTTGGCCTAAAGCTCAACATTCAGAAAACGAAGATCATGGTATCCGGTCCCATCACTTCATGGGAAATAGATGGAGAAACAGTGGAAACAGTGTCAGACTTTATTTTGGGGGGCTCCAAAATCACTGCAGATGGTGACTGCGGCCATGAGATTAAAAGATGCTTACTCCTTGGGAGAAAAGTTATGACCAACCTAGATAGCATATTCAAAAGCAGAGACATTACTTTGCCAACTAAGGTCCGTCTAGTCAAGGCTATGGTGTTTCCAGTGGTCATGTATGGATGTGAGAGTTGGACTGTGAAGAAGGCTGAGTGCCGAAGAATTGATGCTTCTGAACTGTAGTGTTGGAAAAGACTCTTGAGAGTCCCTTGGACTACAAGGATATCCAACCAGTCCATTCTGAAGGAGATTAGCCCTGGGATTTCTTTGGAAGGAATGATGCTAAAGCTGAAACTCCAGTACTTTGGCCACCTCATGTGAAGAGTTAACTCATTGGAAAAGACTCTGATGCTGGGCGGGATTGGGGGCAGAAGGAGAAGGGGACGACAGAGGATGAGATGGCTGGATGGCATCACTGATTCGATGGACGTGAGTCTGAGTGAACTCTGGGAGTTTGTGATGGACAGGGAGGCCTGGTGTGCTGCGATTCATGGGGTTGCAATGAGTCGGACACGACTGAGCGACTGAATTGAACTGAACTGAACTTTACATATAAGTTGAATAAGCAGAGTGACAATTTATAGCCTTAACGAACTCCTTTCACAATTTTGAACCAGTCTGTTGTTCCATATCCAGTTCTAAATGTTGCTTCTTGAGCTGCGTACAGGTTTCTCAGGAGACAGGTAAGGTAGTCCGATATTCTCATCTCTTTCAGAATTTTCCACAGTTTGTTGTGATCCACAGAGAAGACCCTGCTAATCAGTTTCAGAGAGGGATTCAAGGAAGTCTTTCCTCATTGAATTCAACCCTCCCTTCCTTGTGAGAATTGGCGGCATCATTGCCATATTCCCACAATAGGAGACCTGAGGATTTTCCCAATTCTTCCCTTCTGAATGACTTGCTTTTTGAAACCCTGTCATGTGTTTGAGGTATGATATCAGTTTTCCTTGACTCACTGAGTAAAAGGTGGCATAGTAAGGATGTCCCAATCAGCATAATTCCTAGGTTGAGAGCCACTGCGTGCCTTTCCTTAATGAGAGACCCTGAACACTGGATATGAATAAATTGCTACTTGAAAATAGTCTGTCACCAGGAATTACTCCCCACAATGCAATAAACCAGCCTTGTTGTGAATGCAGTTGGCAGGATCCTCAAAGTCACAAATCAAAATTGACCTTCCTCCTGTTGACTGTGCTTGGCACATTGAAGAAACAGGTTTCTCTTCAGGGCCACATACTTAGAGTCTCAGCAGTGGAGAATTATTTTTGGAGCTACATTCAGGGAGAGCATATTGCATATTTACACATTATTACAAGCTGTCTATGTGACAAAGGCTTACTGGACAAACTCTTTCTCATCCTTTCAGTTCAAGAAGATGAACCAGTGTTTTACTTCCTTCTCTCCTTTTCTTTTTTAAAATATAATATGCCAAAGTACTTGACTCATTCTATTACTTAATTCATGCCAAAATTAATAACCATCCTAACAGCAAATCCTTACATAGAGCTTACTATGTGCTCTCATAATCAGAAAGCCTACCAGGTGCTAATAAAATAAATTTAGCACAGCTTTGCTATGATAAATTTGCTCATGTCTGTTTGCTTTGATGCACAGTTAATGGGCTTCAACCTATGATACCTATTTAAAATGGAACTGGCCATTTGATTATTCACTTTTATTAATATCATTATCTGCAACTCTGAAATTGCTGCTTAAAATGTGTCATCTTTTATTAATTCATGTATTATTAACCTTCCAGCATGTATTGTAGCTTAACTGCTATTATAGGACTTGAGTCATTTGTTTAAGTAATTAGGACAAAACAAGAATTGGGCTTATATTTCAGCAGGAGGAATTGAGTTCAATTATAGATAAGGAGGCTAATCTTGGCAGACAAAGTTGATGCTACTGCTCAGGTGGAAGATGTTGCCTGATGTTTTCTGAGACGCTCCTGACTGAGCTCCTCTGCCCCCAACCAAAACTGCAACTCCATCTGTTTCTCTTGGCACCTGAAGTGTTGTCTCTAGGATTTCTCCCCTTTGCCTCTAACTTTGCTATTCTCAGACAGAAAGGTTACCATATTGATACTCCTAAGGTTGAGGAATCCTGGAGACATGTATGAAGAAACCCTAAGCTGAGGGTGATATCTATGTGTAGACTTGGGATATAATGTTTAAAATAAGAGACAAATAACCACATGACTGTTATGTGAGAAATTTGGTTGTCATCACTGTTCAAATTAAGGCCGCTGATTATTTGCTGTGTAGTTGCCAGGTTGTGTCGGACTCTTTGAGACTCCATGGACTGTAGCTCGCCAGGCTCCTCTGTCCATGGGATTCTCCAGCCAAGAATACTGGAGCGGGTTGCCATTTCCTCAGTCTCTTGTATCTGCTCGATTGGCAGGCAGATTCTTTACCACTGCCCCACCTGTGAAGCCCCTAGAGATGACTCATAAAACCCAAGAAAAAAATATATCTACAGACTGATTTGCACTTCACTGACTTCTCATTTAAAAGAATGACTACAATAATTTAACTAGGGAAAAAAAGAGGTGGATTCCAGCTTCTTACTAACAAAATAACTCAGAAAATGTATCAAGACAGAACAGAGTTAAAAAAAAAAAAAAAGATGAGGAATACTATACATGGATTCTCAGACAAATTTGTTACTCTTTTAGCACACTCACAGTTCTCCTAGTACTTATACTTAAGTCTGGTCTATCTGTATTTCATCCAGTCTGCCCTGAAATGCTTGTCAAGAAAGGTAATCATTTTAACAACACATCCCAAGTTTCCTAAAGGGGAGACTCAGTTTAGATTTCTTCCCTTAAACAGCTAACCTTCTCAAGATTCTTGCAAATGTTATCAGCCCCATTCTTCTATACTCTAGGCTGTGTCTCTCACATCATTGTCATCATTATCCTCATTATCAACATCATCATCATAATGACAATATATTGCCTGTTTACTAAACTCTAGGTCCTGTAATGACTGATTGTATCTATCTACTTCAGTTCAGTTCAGTTCAGTTCAGTCGCTCAGTTGTGTCCAACTCTGCGACCCCATGAATCGCAGCACACCAGGCCTCCATGTCCATCACCAACTCCTGGAGTTCAATCAAACTCATATCCATCGAGTCAGTGATGCTATCCAGCCATCTCATCCTCTGTCGTCCCCTTCTCCTCCTCCCCCCAATCCCTCCCAGCATCAGAGTCTTTTCCAGTGAGTCAGCTCTTTGCATGAGGTGGCCAAAGTACTGGAGTTTCAGCTTTAGCATCATTCCTTCCAAAGAAATCCCAGGACTGACCGCCTTTAGAATGGACTGGTTGGATCTCCTTGCAGTCCAAGGGATTCTCAAGAATCTTCTCCAACACCACAGTTCAAAAGCATCAATTCCTCGGCACTCAGCTTTCTTCACAGTCCAATTCTCACATCCATACATGACCACTGGAAAAACCTTAGCCTTGACTAGATGGACATTTGTTGGCAAAGTAATGCCTCTGCTTTTTAATATGCTTTCTAGGTTGGTCATAGTTTTTCTTCAAAGGAGCAAGCGTCTTTTAATTTCATAGCGGCAGTCACCATCTGCAGTAATTTTGGAGCCCCAAAAAACAAAGTCTGACATTGTTTCCACTGTTTCCCCATCTATTTGCCATGAAGTGATGGGACCAGATGCTGTGATCTTCATTTTCTGAATGTTGAGCTTTAAGCCAACTTTTTCACTCTCCTCTTTCACTTTCATCAAGAGGCTCTTTTGTTCCTCTTCACTTTCTGCCATAAGGGTGGTGTCATCTGCATATCTGAGGTGATTGATATTTCTCCCGGCAATCTTGATTCCAGCTTGTGCTTCTTCCAGTCCAGTGTTTCTCATGATGTACTCTGCATATAAGTTAAACAAGCAGGGTGACAATATACAGCCTTGATGTACTCCTTTTCCTAATTGGAACCAGTCTGTTGTTCCATGTCCAGTTCTAACTGTTGCTTCCTGACCTGCATATAGGTTTCTCAGGAGGCAGGTCAGGTGGTCTAGTATTCCCATCTCTTGAAGAACTTTCCACAGTTGATTGTGATCCACACAGTCAAAGGCTTTCGCATAGTCAAAAAGCAGAAATAGATCTTTTTCTGGAACTCTCTTGCTTTTCCATGATCCAGTGGATGTTGGCAATTTGATCTCTGGTTCCTCTGCCTTTTCCAAAACCAGCTTGAATATCTGGAAGTTCACAGTTCACGTGTTGCTGAAGCCTGGCTTGGAGAATTTTGAGCATTACTTTACTAGTGTGAGATGAGTGCAATTGTGCAGTCGTTTGAGCATTCTTTGGCATTGCCTTTCTTTGGGATTGGAATGAACACTGATCTTTTCCAGTCGTGTAGCCACTGCTGAGTTTTCCAAGTTTGCTGGCATATTGAGTGCAACACTTTCACAGCATCATCTTCCAGGCTTTGAAATAGCTCAACTGGAATTCCATCACCTCCACTAGCTTTGTTCATAGTGCTGCTTCCTAAGGCCCCCTTGACTTCACATTCCAGGATGTCTGGCTCTAGGTGAGTGATCACACCCTTGTGATTATCTGAGTCATGAAGATTTTTTTTGTATAGTTCTTCTGTGTATTCTTGCCACCTCTTCTTAATATCATCTTCTTCTGTTAGGTCCATACCATTTCTGTCCTTTGTTGAGCCCATCTTTGCATTAAATATTCCCTTGCTATCTCTAATTTCTTGAAGAGATCGCTAGTCTTTCCCATTCTGTTGTTTTCCTCTATTTCTTTGCATTGATCACTGAGGAAGGCTTTCTTATCTCTCCTTGCTATTCTGTGGAACACTGCATTCAAAGGGGTATATCTTCCCTTTTCTCTTTTACTTTTCGCTTCTCTTCTTTTCACAGTTATTTGTAAGGCCTCCTCAGACAGCCATTTTGCTGTTTTGCATTTCTTTTCTATGGGGATGGTCTTGATCCCTGTCTCCTCTACAATGTCACGAACCTCTGTTTATAGTTCATCAGGCACTCTATCAGATCTAGTCCCTTAAATATATTTCTCACTTCCACTGTATAATCATAAGGGATTTGATTTAGGTCTTACCTGAATGGTCTAGTGGTTTTCCCTACTTTCTTCAATTTAAGTCTGAATTTGGCAATAAGGAGTTCATGATCTGAGCCACAGTCAGTTCCTGGTCTTGTTTTTGCTGACTCTATAGAATTTCTCCATCTTTGGCTACAAAAAATGTAATCAATCTGATTTTGGTGTTGACCATCTGGTGATGTCCACGTGTAGAGTTTTCTCTTGTGTTGTTGGAAGAGGGTGTTTGCTATGACCCGTGCGTTTTCTTGGCAAAACTCTATTAGCCTTGGCCCTGCTTCATTCTGCATTCCAAGGCCAAATTTGCCTGTTACTCCAGGTGTTTCTTGACTTCCTACTTTTGCATTCCAGTGCCCTATAATGAAAAGGACATCTGTTTTGGGTATTAGTTCTAAAAGGTCTATCTACTTATCTATCTTTATATCCTCTCTGCTGGACAAATATTATATCCCTGGCTCTTACTCCTTCTCCTCCTCCTCACAATTAGGAGAATCTTGACTTTACTGCCCTCATTTTCATGACTTGTGTGGGTTGGAGTAAAGAGTGAAGGAAAAGGCTAAAACAAACCACAACAGATTGACTGAGTCACTTTGGTAGATACAGACAGAGAAGAAGAGAGAAGAGACAAGGAAGACGAGAGTCATCCAGTCAGGTTTGATTTGAGGTGTTTGTCAAGGCAGTAGGGATTAGGGGCATCTCAAGTGATGGGGAAGGCAGACTGTGAAGGTTCTCCTGTGTGGTGCGTGGAACTCTCCTTTAATTCTTTTGCCACTGCAGCACCATTTTTTAAAGCTTGCCTAGTTTAATTATTTTGGGATATTGAAAAAGTGTCACTTCTCAACATGCCTTTTGCTCCAGGGAAACCATAAAATACCTCCCTGATTTATTATGTATGGTTTAACACATTCATGATCATATTTAATCTTCACAATAGTGACTTTTGTTTTCCTTCTACTTTATGGATGAGAAAACAGTGGCTTATAAACATAGTGATTTGGGTAAGATGGCAGTGGCCTAGTCCTCATATATATATTTAGCATTATTTTAATGTGTATTTAATATGTAAAGGGTTGGGATGCACCAACATACCAGAACATATTAAAGAATCTCTTTGGCGCTGAAAACTGTCCAGTGAACTTGGAAGAGTATAGAATATTTTCAGCTAAATGATATAGCATGCTTACTTTGTGCACTCACTTACCTGTTAGTTAACACTTGAATTGTTTGTTCATTATTACATACGGATTTAGAAAAGAATTTATTATTATCCTGGAATATGGAAAGTTTGTTCTTTTTAATATTAATAGTATTTCTCTCCATAGGATGGAATGATTTTTTCCATGGAATGATCAAAATTTCAATCTGATCATATTATAACACGCCAAATCCTTTGCTGATCTACATAATGTTTCTTAATGGACAGCAAACATTGAGTCAACTTAGGGGAGAATCTAAAGTGATCTGTTACTCAAATCTAAATTTTGCTTTTCAAATATGGTAATACTTTAAAAAAAAGAGTAATTTTAATTCAGACACTGAGACTCCCCAAAATTAGTCCTCATATAGATTTAAACTGTTTTCTGATTGTTTAGAGAAGGTCAAAGCAAGGTTCTATGACCTATGTGTGGAGACACTCTAGGTATTTGCATTTATAGGGTGAACCATGTTTTATTTTCATCTACAGGTAAGAACTTGAAATATAGGGAGGCTAGATGATCCCTTAATGTTTGTTTGACAATTTGTTGTTGTTCAGTTGCTCAATTGTGTCCAACTCTTTGCAGCCCCATGGACTGCATCATGCCAGGCTTTCCTGTCCTTCACCATCTTCTGGAGCTTGCTCAAACTCATGTTCATTGAGTCGGTGATGCCATCCAACCATCTCATCCTCTGTTATCCCCTTCTCTCCCCACCTTCAATCATTCCCAGCATCGGGGAAATGAGTCAGTTCTTCGCATAATGTGGCCCAAGTATTGGAGTTTCAGCTTCAACATCAGTCCTTCCAATGAATACCCAGGACTGATCTCCTTTAGGATGGACTGGTTGGACCTTCTTGCAGTCCAAGAGACCTCAAGAGTCTTCTCCAACACCACAGTTCAAAAGCATCAGTTCTTCGGTGCTCAGCTTAATTTATAGTCCAACTCTTACATCCATACATGACTATTGGAAAAACTATAGCTTTGACTATATGGGCCTTTGTTGGCAAAGTAATATCTCTGCTTTTTAATATGCTGTCTAGGTTGGTCATAGTTTTTCTTCCAAGGAGTAAATGTCTTTCAATTTCATGGCTGTAGTCACCATCTGCAGTGATTTTGGAACCCAAGAAAATAAAGTCTGTCACTGTTTCCATTGTTTCCCCATATATTTGCCATGAAATGATGGGACTGGATTAGGCCTAAGACTTGCCCAGGACTTACCATCACCACAGGTGGTATGAAAGAAACCCAGTGAGACAAAAGAATCAAGAAACTACTTTAGAGTGCATGATGAGGTCCAGAACATGTAAATCCACCTAGAGAAGTGGTGTTGCATGTGGGCAAATAAGGATGCTCTGGAGAAATCTCTTGTGATCTACTTTGCATTCCTCCCTGGAGAGAGGTTGCCCTATGAGGGTGCCTAGGGGTGCTATCACAGGTGAGGAAATTCTATTAGCCATTGGAAGAGAAATTGGCTTCTCATGAGAATGAGAAGGGTGAAAATCAGGGCAATACTAATGAGTTTGGATGTATTTGTACTCTTTCCTATGAGAAGTAATGATCTTGCAAACAGTAGCAGAAGGGATGCCTTGTTTCTGCTAGAGTTGCATTACCTTTAGTGAGTAATGACACTGACAGGGTATAAGTGAGTTTTCAAACCCGATTCTCCTCTGTGTCTTTGCTACTGCTATTCCTTTTTACTCTCCTTTCATTGCCCTTATCTTTAAGACTGTAGTTTTGGGGTCTGTCCTCTTTTTGGTTACCAACACCCAGCTCTAAATGTTTTAAGCAAAAACTAACTAACTAAATGAATGAATAAGGAGACAAATGGATAGAATTTAGTGGCAAGATGTTTGGGTAGATCCCAAAGTTAAGGGAAGTGCTGCCATAACCAGATAGCTCTGAGTCTGTGGACCTGGAATATCATCAGAATTGTCTGTTTCTGCTTCTGCATCTCTCTGTATGTCGGCCTCCAGGGTCACCCCTAGGCATCCTGTTCTGACAGTCCAGTCTTCTGCTATCCTGTTAGAGTACCACAGTGGGCAGAAGGAGCATAAAACAGGGTTTGGGCATAGGGCCTTGGGGCGATCATACAGTCACAAATCCTGGAGTTTCTCAGAGCATCTGGTCAACCTATGTGCAGGACTAGTGGGCCTGGGAGAACAACAAAGGGATTGCAACAACAAAAGAATCATTGCAATAACTCTATAAATTAGGTGTTATTTCCTCTACTTTATGAATTAGAAAACTAAGGCATGAGAAATTATATAATATGCTCAAGGCTACATAGTTCATAGTGGAAATAGGATCTGAACTCAGATGGTCTAGCTCCTGAATCCATAGACTTAGTTACTATCTTCTACTATCCCATAAATGGCCATCATACAAACCAGGCCCACATCCCACCTGTCTATGAATCCTTCCTCTTCTACACCTGCCCTGATTGACTTCTCCTTTCCATTTAAAAGTCACAGTCACTTCTATCTAATTTAGAAAAGTTATTGTTTTTACTCTTTATTCTCTAAGTTTTGCCTGCTTAAACTAGTCTGAGAAAATGTATAAAGGAGCCAATGTTATGTGCTTCTTTTGTGTCTCTGGAGAACCTAATATTTGATAAAGGGCCAATGTATAAGTCAATGGAAATGAAATACTGAAGGTTTTAGAAATTAGGTTTAAAATATATAAGACTGTCAATTTAGAAGTGAGTTTCATTGTATATTGCAGAATCCAAATAACGTAAACAAGATGATTTGTTTCCTCTCACCTGAAGGAAGTTTGGAAGAATTTAATCCAGTGCTGAAATGGTAGTTTTATGACATATTGATCATAAAGATAAAGGTTCCTATCTTTGTACTCTGTCATCCTTAGTTCTCAGCATCCATACAAATCATCTCTGCTATCTAGCCATCTCATCCTCTGCCACCCCTTTCCCCTTTTGCCTTCAATCTTCCCCAGCATCAGGGTCCATTCCAGTGAGCCAGCTCTTCACATCAGATGGCCAAAGTATTGGGGCTTTAGCTTCAGGATCAGTCCTTCAAATGAATATTCAGGGTTGATTTCCTTTAAGATTGACTGATTTGATCTCCTTGCAGTCCAAGGGACTCTCAAGAGTCTTTTCCAGCACCACAATTCAAAAGCACATTCCCGGGGGGGGGGGGCAGTCCTAAGATGGTGGAGGAATAGGACGGGGAGACCACTTTCTCCCTCACAAATTCATCAAAAGAACACTTCAATGCTGAGTAAATTCCACAAAACAACTTCTGAATGCTGGCAGAGGATATCAGGCACCCAGCAAAGCAGATCATTGGCTTCAAAAACAGATTTTTAATCTTTGCTTTTTGGTATTTGTTGTCAATTTTGTACATTTAAAAACCCAATCTTCAGTACCCAATTTTACCTGAGAGCGAGATTACTGGCTTGACCACTCTCTCCTCCTTTGGACTCTCCTTTTTCTCCACCAGGTGGCCTCTATCTCCTCCCTCCCCCTTCTCTTCTCTACCCAACCCTGTGAATTTCTGTGTGCTCCAGATGGTGGAGAACACTCAGGGAACTGGTTACTGGCTGGATCTCTCTCTCTCCTTTTCATTTCCCTCTTTTATCCTCCTGGCCACCTCTGTCTACTTCCTCCCTCTCCTCTTCCCTGTATAACTCCGTGAACACCTCTGAGCGATCCAGACTGTGGAACACACATAAGGAAGTGATTACTGGCTAGCTTGCTCTCTCCTCTTTTAATTCCACCTCATCTCATTCCAGTCACCTCTAACTACCCCCTCCCTCTTCTCTTCGTG
Source organism: Oryx dammah (assembly GCF_014754425.2). NCBI lineage: Eukaryota > Metazoa > Chordata > Mammalia > Artiodactyla > Bovidae > Oryx > Oryx dammah. The sequence goes on along the minus strand of NW_024070204.1, from coordinate 38,317,427 downwards.
TAACTCAGTGAACCTCTATGGGTGACCCTCAATGTGGAGAAACCTTTCATCTTTAACCTAGATGTTTTATCATCAGTGCTCTATAGATTGAGAAGTCCTGAGGCTACTGTAAAAATAAAACTGAAAACCAGAAACAGGAGGCTTAAGTCCAAACCCTGAGAACATCAGAGAAATCCTGAATCCAGGGAACATTATTCGATAGGAGCTCATCAAACACCTCCATACCTACACTGAAACCAAGCACCACCCAAGGGCCAACAAGTTCCAGAGTGAGACATACCACGCAAATTCTCCAGCAACACAGGAACACACCCCTGAGCTTCAATATACAGGCAGCTCAAAACTACTCTAAAACCATTGACGTCTCATAACCCATTACTGGACACTACATAACACTCCAGAGAGAAGAAATCCAGCTCCACCCACTAGAACTCCAACACAAGCCTTCCTAATCAAGAAACCTTGACAAGCCACTGATACAACCTCACCTACAGTGAGGAAACTACATAATAAAGAGAACTCCACAAATTCCCAGAATATAGAAAGGCCACCCCAAATGCAGCAGTATAACCAAGATGAAAAGACAGAGGAATACCCAGCAGGTAAAGGAACAGGAGAAATGCCCACCAAACCAAACAAAAGAGGAAGAGATAGGGAATCTACCTGAGAAAGAATTCTGAATATTGATAGTGAAAATGATCCAAAATCTTGAAATAAAAATGGAATCACAGATAAATAGCCTGGAGACAAGGACCGAGAAGATGCAAGAAAGGTTTAACAAGGACCTAGAAGAAATAAAAAAGAGTCAATATATAATGAATAATTCAATAAATGAGATCAGAAACACTCTGGAGGCAACAAATAGTAGCATAAAGGAGGCAGAAGATAGGATTAGTGAAATAGAAGATAGAATGGTAGAAATAAATGAATCAGCGAGGAAAAAAGAAAAACGAATTAAAAGAAATGAGGACAACCTCAGAGACCTCCAGGACAATATGAAATGCTCCAACATTAGAATTATAGGAGTCCCAGAAGAAGAAGACAAAAAGAAAGACCATGAGAAAATCCTTGAGGAGATAATAGTTGAAAACTTCCCTAAAATGGGGAAGGAAATAATCACCCAAGTCCAAGAAACCCAGAGAGTTCCAAACAGGATAAACCCAAGGTGAAACACCCCGAGACATATATTAATCAAATTAACAAAGACCAAACACAAAGAACAAATATTAAAAGCAGCAAGGGAAAAACAACAAATAACACACAAGGGGATTCCCATAAGGATAACAGCTGATCTTTCAATAGAAACTCTTCAGACCAGGAGGGAATGGTAAGAGATACTTAAAGTGATGAAAGAAAATAACCTACAGCCCAGATTACTGTACCCAGCAAGGATCTCATTCAAATATGAGGGAGAAATCAAAAGCTTTACAGACAAGCAAAAGCTGAGAGAATTCAGCACCACGAAACCAGCTCTCCAACAAATGCTAAAGGATATTCTTTAGACAGGAAACACAAAAAGGGCATATAAGCCTGAACCCAAAACAATAAAGTAAATGGCAACGGGATCATACTTATCAATAATTACCTTAAACGTAAATGGGTTGAATGCCCCAACCAAATGGCAAAGAGTGGCTGAATGGATACAAAAACAAGATCCCTATATATGCTGCCTACAAGAGACCCACCTCAAAACAAGGAACACATACAGACTGAAAGTGAAGGGCTGGAAAAAGATATTCCATGCAAATAGAGACCAAAAGAAAGCAGGAGTAGCAATACTCATCTCTGATAAAATAGACTTTAAAACAAAGGCTGTGAAAAGAGACAAAAAAGCCCACTACATAATGATCAAAGGATCAATCCGAGAAGAAGATATAACAATTATAAATATATATGCACCCAACAAAGGAGCACTGCAATATGTAAGACAAATGCTAACAAGCATGAAAGGAGAAATTAACAATAACACAATAATAGTGGGAGACTTTAATACCCCACTCACACCTATGGACAGATCAACTAAACAGAAAATTAACAAAGAAATGCAAACTTTAAATGATACAATAGACCAGTTAGATCTAATTGATATCTATATGACATTTCACCCCTAAACAATGAATTTCACCTTGTTCTCAAGTGCTCACGGAACCTTTTCCAGGATAGATCACATCCTGGGCCATAAATCTAACCTTGATAAATTTTAAAAAATCGAAATCATTCCAAGCATCTTTTCTGACCATAATGCACTAAGATTAGATCTCAACTACAGGGGAAAAACTATTAAAAATTCCAACATATGGAGGCTGAACAACACGCTGCTGAATAACCAACAAATCACAGAAGAAATCAAAAAAGAAATCAAAATATGCATAGAAACTAATGAAAATGAAAACACAACAACCCAAAACCTGTGGGACACTATAAAAGCAGTGCTAAGAGGAAAGTTCATAGCAATACAGGCATACTTCAAGAAACAAGAAAAAAGTCAAATAAATAACCTAACTCTACACCTAAAGCAACTAGAAAAGGAAGAAATGGAGAACCCCAGAGTTAGCAGAAGGAAAGAAATCTTAAAAATTAGGGCAGAAATAAATGCAAAAGAAACAAAAGAGACCATAGCAAAAATCAACAAAGCCAAAAGCTGGTTCTTTGAAAGGATAAATAAAATTGACAAACCATTAGCCAGACTCATCAAGAAACAAAGAGAGAAAAATCAAATCAACAAAATTAGAAATGAAAATGGAGAGATCACAACAGACAACACAGAAATACAAAGGATCATAAGAGACTACTATCAGCAATTATATGCCAATAAAATGGACAACGTGGAAGAAATGGACAAATTCTTAGAAAAGTACAACTTTCCAAAACTGAACCAGGAAGAAATAGAAAATCTTAACAGACCCATCACAAGCACGGAAATTGAAACTGTAATCAGAAATCTTCCAGCAAATAAAAGCCCAGGTCCAGACGGCTTCACAGCTGAATTCTACCAAAAATTTTGAGAAGAGCTAACACCTATCCTACTGAAACTTTTCCAGAAAATTCCAGAGGAAGGTAAACTTCCAAACTCATTCTATGAGGCCACCATCACCCTAATACCAAAACCTGACAAAGATGCCACAAAAAAAGAAAACTACAGGCCAAAATCACTGATGAACATAGATGCAAAAATCCTCAGCAAAATTCTAGCAATCAGAATCCAACAACACATTATAATGATCATACATCATGACCAAGTGGGCTTTATCCCAGGGATGCAAGGATTCTTCAATATCTGCAAATCAATCAATGTAATTCACCACATTAACAAATTGAAAAATAAAGCCATATCATTATCTCAATAGATGCAGAGAAGGCCTTTGACAAAATTCAACATCCGTTTATGATAAAAACTCTCCAGAAAGCAGGAATAGAAGGAATATACCTCAACATAATAAAAGCTATATATGACAAACCCACAGCAAACATTATCCTCAATGGTGAAAAATTGAAAGCATTTCCCCTAAAGTCAGGAACAAGACAAGGGTGCCCACTGTCACCGCTACTATTCAACATAGTTCTGGAAGTTTTGGCCACAGCAATCGGAGCAGAAAAAGAAATAAAAGGAATCTAAATTGGAAAAGAAGAAGTAAAACTCTCACTGTTTGTAGATGACATGATCCTCTACATAGAAAATCCTAAAGATTCCACCAGAAAATTACTAGAGCTAATCAATGAATATAGTAAAGTTGCAGGATATAAAATCAACACTCAGAAATCCCTTGCATTCCTATACACTAATAATGAGAAAGTAGAAAAAGAAATTAAGGAAACAATTCCACTCACCATTGCAATGAAAAGAATAAAATACATAGGAATATACCTACCTAAAGAAACTAAAGATCTATATATCAAAAACTATAAAACACTGATGAAAGAAATCAAAGAGGACACTAATAGATGGAGAAATATACCATGTTCGTGGATCAGAAGAATCAAAAGTGAAAATGAGTATACTACCCAAAGCAATCTGTAGATTCAATGCAATCCCTATCAAGCTACCAGCTGTATTTTTCACAGAACTAGAACAAATAATTTCAAGATTTGTATGGAAATACAAAAAACCTCGAATAGCCAAAGCAATCTTGAGAAAGAAGAATGGAACTGGAGGAATCAACTTGCCTGACTTTAGCCTCTACTACAAAGCCACAGTCATTAAGACAGTATGGTACTGGCACAAAGACAGAAATATAGATCAATGGAACAAAATAGAAAGCCCGGAGATAAATCCACACACCTATGGACACCTTATCTTTGACAAAGGAGGCAAGAATATACAATGGAGTAAAGACAATCTCTTTAAGAAGTTGTGCTGGGAAAACTGGTCAACCACTTGTAAAAGAATGAAACTAGATCACTTTCTAACACCACACACAAAAATAAACTCAAAATGGATTAAAGATCTAAACGTAAGACCAGAAACTGTAAAACTCCTAGAGGAGAACATAGGCAAAACACTCTCCGACATAAATCACAGCAGGATCCTCTATGATCCACCTCCCAGAATATTGGAAATAAAAGCAAAAATAAACAAATGGGATCTAATTAAAATTAAAAGCTTCTGCACAACAAAGGAAACTATAAGTAAGGTGAAAAGACAGACTTTGGAATGGGAGAAAACAATAGCAAATGAAGCAACTGACAAACAACTAATCTCAAAAATATACAAGCAACTTATGCAGCTCAACTCCAGAAAAATAAACGATCCAATCAAAAAATGGGCCAAAGAACTAAATAAACATTTCTCCAAAGAAGACATGTGGATGGCTAACAAACACATGAAAAGATGCTCAACATCACTCATTATCAGAGAAATGCAAATCAAGATCACAATGAGGTACCATTTCACACCAGTCAGAATGGCTGCAATCCAAAGTCTACAAGCAATAAATGCTGGAAAGGATATGGAGAAAGGGGAACTCTCTTACACTGTTGGTGGGAATGCAAACTAGTACAGCCACTATGGAGAACAGCGTGGAGATTCCTTAAAAAATTGCAAATAGAACTGCCTTATGACCCAGCAATCCCACTGCTGGGCATACACACCGAGGAAACCAGAATTGAAAGAGACACATGTACCCCAATGTTCATTGCAGCACTGTTGATAATAGCCAGGACATGGAAACAACCTAGATGTCCATCAGCAGATGAATGGATAAGAAAGCTGTGGTACATATACACAATGGAGTATTACTCAGCCATTAAAAAGAATACATTTGAATCAATTCTAATGAGATGGATGAAACTGGAGCTGATTAGACAGAGTTAAGTAAGCCAGAAAGAAAAACACCAATACAGTATACTGACACATATATATGGAATTTAGAAAGATGGTAATGATGACCCTGTATGCGAGACAGCAAAAGAAACACAGATGTATAGAACAGACTTTTGGACTCTGAGGGAGAAGGAGAGGGTGGGATGATTTGGGAGAATGGCATTGAAACATGTATACTATCATATAAGAAACAAAGTGCCAGTCTATGTTCAATACAGGATACAGGATGCTTGGGGCTGGTGCATGGGGATGATCCAGAGAGATGATATGGGGTGAGAGGTGGGAGGGTGATTCAGGATTGGGAGCTCGTATACATCCATGGTGGATTCATGTCTATGTATGGCAAAACCAATACAGTATTGTAAAGTAAAATAAAGTAAAAAAAAAAAAAAAAAGCACATTCCCACTAGGGTGAATATATTAAATGAAAGATAAAATGGAAAAATACAGAAGCTTTTTAAAGAGAGACTGGACCAGAGGTCTAACATTTCAATCAAAAGTTCAGATTGTACATCACTCCCCTTTCTAACATCATGAGATCCTGTGATGAGACTTGTTCATATGCTGCTTAAGTAAAAGAGCTTCCCAGAAGAATTAAGGTGACACTCTAAGTTCATACTTTTTCCTTCACTATGCTAAATACCCCAAAGTACAGAATCTATGAAATAAAATAACAGAACTTTAGTTGAATTCTATAGATAAGTTATTTTGAATTTTAATGCACCAAGTTTGGTTTTAAGAAATCTATTCCGAGGTAGGTTTATCTCTTTTGTCCATTACATCCCAGAGAAGTTGTGAAGTAGCTTCTGTAGGCTCTGATTTGGCTCTCTCTACCCTCAACGGAGGGCTTCCCTGGTGGCTCAGAGGTTAAAGCATCTGCCTGGAATGCAGGAGACCTGGGTTCGATGCCTGGGTCGGGAAGATCCCCTGGAGAACGAAATGGCAACCCACTCCAGTACTCTTGCCTGGAGAATCCCATGGAGGGAGGAGCCTGGTGGGCTACAGTCCATGGGGTCACAAAGAGTCGGACACAACTGAGCGACAAACTAAACTACCCTCAATGGAGATCATGGCATCCGGTCCCATCACTTCATGGGAAATAGATGGGGAAACAGTGGAAACAGTGTCAGACTTTATTTTGGGGGGCTCCAAAATCACTGCAGATGGTGATTGCAGCCATGAAATTAAAACGCTTAATCCTTGGAAGAAAAGCTATGACCAACCTAGATAGCCTATTCAAAAGCAGAGACATTACTTTGCCGACTAAGGTCCATCTAATCAAGCTATGGTTTTTCCAGTAGTTATGTATGGATGTGAGAGTTGGACTGTGAAGAAGACTGAGCGCCGAAGAATTGATGCTTCTGAACTGTGGTGTTGGAGAAGACTCTTTAGAGTCCCTTGGACTGCAAGGAGATCCAACCAGTCCACTCTGAAGGAGATTAGCCCTGGGATTTCTTTGGAAGGAATGATGATAAAGCTGAAACTCCAGTACTTTGTCCACCTCATGCGAAGAGTTGACTCATTGGAAAAAAACTCTGATGCTGGGAGGGATTGGGGGCAGGAGGAGAAGGGGACGACAGAGGATGAGATGGCTGGATGGCATCACTGACTCGATGGACATGAATCTGAGTGAACTCCAGGAGTTGGTGATGGACAGGGAGGCCTGGCATGCTCCGATTCATGGGGTCGCAAAGAGTTGGACACAACGGAGCGACTGAACTGAACTGAACTGAACTGAACTCTCTTGCTGGGCACCTGCTAAGTGGTTAGTGAGAGGGGTTGGGTAGTTTAAATTGAAAGATTTCATGGTTTCTTGTCATGCTAGGTGGTATTGAAGGATCACAACCTTCTACTTTGGGATTTATTAGTAGAATGCCTGCTGATGCTGTTATCAAAAAATGTCTAGTAACTTTTCAGATAATTCGGCAATAGTAAGAGCTAACATTTATTGAACATGTTAAGTAGAAAACTGTACTTGTGTGTCTAATTTTTTTAACCAAGGTTTTGGTTGGAGATGAGTCAATCAAGTCTTGGAGATATTAAGTAACTTGCAAATGATTTATAGCTGGTAAGAAACAAAGCCAGACTCTGAATCCAATTTAGTCATAAAACAGATCCCATTCTCCTAAACAATATTGAAATGCTCATATTAATGGGCATTTACAGGGACATTGTTCAGTGATACTTAGGAAATGCTATTCCAGATAACTGCTAAGTTAACTGTCAATGTTGACATATGAGCCTAACAAGTCATAATATTCAAAATATCAAGCAACTGGTCAGAGTGGATAACTAACTAGTCTGAAAGGATGCCAGCACACTCTGGTTTCTCAAAGGATGTTTATCAGAGAGTGACTTATAATAGTCAAACTTGAAAAATAATCTCCATCAACGTGGGACTAGTCATGTAAGTTGTGGTGTAACCATTTAGTGACATCTACCATTTTTATAAATAGAATGACAAAGCTGTACATTTGTTGAATTGAAGATGCCCAGGAAATATCAGAAAGTGGTAAAGGCAGCTTACAAAGTAACGTTCTCAGTTTGGCACCATATGTACCTTTGTGCGTGTAGATGCTGCTGTTGTTCAGTTGCTAAGTCATGTCTGACTCTTTGTGATCTCATGGACTGCAGCACACCAGGCTTCCCTGTCCTCCACTATCTCCTGGAGTTTGCTCAAATTCATGTCTATTGAGGTGGTAATGCTATCTAGCTATCTCATCCTCTGCTGTTCTCTTCTCCTTTGGCCTTCAGTCTTTCTCAGCATCAGGGTCTTTCCCAATGAGTCAGCTCTTCACATCAGGTGGCCACAATATTGGAGTTTCAGCATCATGTAGACATATGTCTGTGTGTAAAGAAAAATATCTAAGACCCTATATATCAAAATACCAACAGACAATTCTTTGAACAGTGGCATTATATGTAATTTCTGTTTTACTCATATACTTTATATACTGCTGGAAACATTTTATACCATTAAAATAAAGAGGGAAAAGCTATGAAGCTACTTCCATTTAGGAAAACAAAACATTAGGCCTCTCCCCTCTTTTTCCCATTTACCAATTCTAATCCCACCCACTTTCTCCTAGTGAAATACCTCTAACACCAGCTATAGGCATGACACCAGGGGCTCTCTCTGGACAGTTCCTTCTGCCGGCTCTTTCACCAGGCTAATTTTCACCCAGGTCCCTGATAATAACTTTTCTGCTTTTCAGTGCAATGCCCTCCTCTTCTCTTTTTACCTTATTACCTCCATCTGCCAAAATTCTATCCATCTTTCAAGGTCCATTCCAAGATTCACTTTGGATAATTTGGATTTTGATGCCTTTGAAATCATCCTATCAGTTGTGTTCTTTTTTCTACTCTTACACGACTTCCTATCACAGGGCAAGATAAGGATCTCTGGGCTCATTGTACCCTGCATAAAGGGATGCGACTGCAGGACTGAAAGGAGAATAAAATGCAGGTTGCAATCTAGTCACCAAGTTGGTCTCCCTGACCTCCTTAACTGGGTTAAGTCATTGTTATTAACTATTATTAGTCATTGTCCCAGTTCACAATCCTACATTATCCATACCCATCTCTTCACTACCCAGTGAGGAGAGGGCTCAGGTCTGCTTTTGGCCACCACTGTACCCCCAGCCCTCACAGAGTGTCTGGTGCATAGAAAGTGAAGTTGCTCAGTCATGTCTGACTCTTTCTGACAGCAAGGACTGCAGCCTACCAGTAGCCATTTCCTTCTCCAGGGGATTGTCCCGACCCAGGGATTGAACCTGGGTCACCCACATTGCAGGCAGATACTTTACCACCTGAGCCACCAGAGAAACCCACATGGAAGGTACTCAATAAATGTTCATCAGATGAATTAATAAATGAATGAAAGGTTGAGTGACTTGGCCAAAATCACACCCAGAAATCACATTGGAGGGGTGCTTTGTAATATAGCAGCATGGGTTGCAGCCACTAGGGCAAATGGAGGCAAGTAAAGATATGTGGACGGAGAAGGCAATGGCACCCCATTCCAGTACTCTTGCCTGGAAAATCCCATGTGTGGAGGAGCCTGGTAGGCTGCAATCCATGAGGTCGCTAAGAGTCAGACACGACTGAGCAACTTCACTTTGACTTTTCACTTTCATGCATTGAAGAAGGAAATGGCAACCCACTCCAGTATTCTTGCCTGGAGAATCCCATGGACTGGGGACCCTGGTGGGCTGCCATCTGTGGGGTCGCACAGAGTCGGACACTACTGAAACGACTTAGCAGCAGCAGCAGCAAAGATATGTGGAAGAACCACAGGGTTCACAAGCCTCGGGATATTTCTGCAGTGGTTGTGAGAGCACCTCCTGCTGTTTCCCATTGCAGAAGGAGAGAAGTGAATGGCTCAGGCACTGCTGGTGAATGTGTTTGTCCTGCATGCATGCATCATCTGTCCTGAAACCTTGTATCCCATTGGGTGCAGTCAGATCATATCATGTGGCAGTTACTCCAGCGGTCCATTCATTTTCTCTTCCCACCTCCAGGCTTTTGGGGGAAGGAGATTAGAGGAGGGGATGGGGAATCATATCACCTCAAGGGAGAGGAGTCATATTTTTTTTCCCCTGTGCATTAAGAATCGATTCACCAGGTTTTAATGGATTACTTAATATTGCAGCAATTTTCTCTCCCTAACGTGAGGGTGCTGATTAGATCAACAGAGCTGAGCAAGGCTGTGTTTACACCACTTTAATCATTCTTAGAGGAGCATTTATTTGCTGTTTTTTACACTCATCTTTTCAAGTCAGTAATAGGAGAAACACCTTGGCACCAAGAGTTCAGGTCTCATTTCTCCTGGGCCTGAGCAAACATGGAAAAATCTATAAAACTGCTCTCAGAAGTTACTGAGAAATTAACCTAGCTGCCTCCATCTTGAGACTGAAGAAAGGTGTGTTGGCAATGATTAAATGGGATTCTTTAAAATAGGGAGGATTGGGGGAGCCAACCTCAGGCCACTTTCCTGACTTTCTCTTTAGTATTACTTAGTAGATAATGGGGCTTCGCTGGTGGCTCAGAAGATAAATAATCTACCTGCAATGCAGGAAACCTGGGTTCAGTCCTTGGGTTGGGAAGACCTGGAGGAAGGCATGGCAACCCACTCCAGTATTCTTGCCTGGAGCATCCCTATGGATAGAGGAGCCTGGTGTGCTACAGTCCATGGGATCACAAAGAGTTGGATATGACTGAGTGACTAACACAGGTACAAAATAGGTGCTGCTGCTAAGTCACTTCAGTCGTGTCCGACTCTGTGTAACCCTTAAGATGGCAGACCACCAGGCTCCTCCGTCCCCGGGATTCTCCAGGCAAGAACACTGGAGTGGGTTGCCATTTCCTTCTCCAATGCATGAAAGTAAAAAGTGAAAGTGAAGTCGCTCAGTCGTGTCTGACTCTTCGTGACCCCATGGACTGCAGCCCAACAGGCTCCTCCATCCATAGGATTTTCCAGGCAAGAGTACTGGAGTGGGGTGCCATCGCCTTCTCCGACAAAATAGGTGGGAAGGGGGCAGAAAGTAAAGATATAAATATCACTTAAAGAATACTGGGCATTATAAGCATTAGGTACTTACTATCATATTATCTTCAAACAGGGCAATGAGATTGGTTTTATTATTTTTACTTATGATATGGATTCTGAGGCTCAGAGGAGCAAAGAATTTGCCCAAAGTTACCTGGTTGTTAAGTAGCAGAGTCCAAATTCTCATCCTGGTCTGGCTCCAACAGAGGAGCAGATACATAGGTAAACAACAGGCTGGTGCTGTGCAGACTACCTCCGAGTTCCTCGTTCATGCAACGATGAAAGCCCTGCTCTCAGGCTGATTGAATAGAACTTCAGGAGTGCAATGTTCTGACCTCACCATCACCACCAGCTTGCTGCTCCAAGACCTTCAAAATAAGGTCAAGTTCCTTGTGAAATAAGAAAACAGTTCTGGACCAAAAGAAAACTACAGACTGAGATGTGGACAGACTAGGCAGCCCCTTCTGTCCTTTCACAAGGGAAGAAAAGATGCGGCAGTTCAACTTGTGAGCGGATCACTTCAATAAAAATGTTAAGAGCCACTGGAGCATGGCTATTTATTTGAGACACAACGACTGGCTGATTACATTTTTTCATCTGTGAGTTGTGTTATTATATTAAAATAAGCAGCATCTTCTTGCTATGTATTTGCTCAACAGATAGCCTTCCTGCACTGACTGTGGTAGACTGTGCTGGGTGCTCAGGTATCACAGACAGCATCTCTTTCCTCTTAGAACTTGGTTCTCTCACTTGCTTTTTGCTGGCAAGTTGTGCTCTGGTGAACTGTGGTGTTGGAGAAGACTCTTGAGAGTCCCTTGGGCTGCAAGGAGATCCAACCAGTCCATTCTGAAGGAAATCAGTCCTGAATATTCATTGGAAGGACTGATGCTGAAGCTGGAACTCCAATACTTTGGCCACCTGATGTTAAGAACCAATTCATTGGAAAAGACCCTGATGCTGGGAAGGATTGAAGGTGGGAGGAGAAGGGGATGACAGAGGATGAGATGGTTGGATGGCATCACCAAGTCAATGGACAAGAGTTTGAGGAAACTCCAGGAGGCCTGGTGTGCTGTTCCATGAGGTCGCAGAGTCAGACATGACTGGGTGACTGAATTGAATTAAACTGTGCTCTGGAAAGGAGTGTTTTAAAGTAATTACTGGATAAGTAGGCATTTGAAAACACGGCATGCAGCTTACCCCTGAAAATTTTAAGACTTTATTAGATAAATAAGGAATTAATTATTTTAATAAGGAATTAATGATCTTGTTTCAATATATCTACTCTCTCCTCTTTCCTTTATTCTTTTCCTCCCTTTCTCTTCCATTCTTACTCTCTCTTACCTTTTGAATAAACTCATATTGGCCACCAGAAACACAGTGGTAGCCAAAGAAATGAGAGTCTTTCAGCTTTGATAAATTTACACAAATTTCACAATTGGAACATTTAGAAAGGAACTCCTCTACTTTTAGTACCAGTATGACAATTGCACTTTATGCAAAATTGTTTGTATTTTAAATTACAAAGTAAAAGGGGCTTGAAATATTCAGTCTGGATTATATTGAGCAGGTATTCATATCTACACGAGATTATAAAGAAATTTTAATAATTTCACAGCATTTGAGAGCAAGAAACCAGGGAGAGTTGGGTCATTTGTAAATGGACACTGAAGTGAAGTGAAGTGAAGTCGCTCAGTCGTGTCCGACTCTTTGCAACCCCATTGACTGTAGCCTACCAGGCTCTGAGGAACCTCTCAGTCCATGGAATTTTCCAGGCAAGAGTACTGGAGTGGGTTGCCATTTCCTTCTCCAGGGGATCTTACCAACCCAGGGATTGAACCCGGCTCTCCTGCACTGCAGGCAGACGCTTTACTGTTTGAGCCACCAGGGAAGCCTTAAGTTGGAAGTCTCTCTCATGTTCCAGACAGAGGGATCCCTTACCTCTGCTTCATCTTTCTTGCTCCATCCTTCTGGCTTCTCTCTCTTGCTCATCCCATGTGGTTGCCCTGGGCTTTTTGCGTACAAGTTTCATGGACCTAGCACCCATCATACACCATTTGTAAGAGAGTGACTTGAAATTGGAGATAATCACATTACTATTCCCCTCCTAAATTTCCAAAAACAAAGTGTTAACTGAAATCTAAAATTATCTGCTCTTGCCTTCAAAAACCTTGTTTCTAGTAGAGATCTGCGAATAATGGCTCAACAAGACAGCCAGGTCAATGAGACCTCCCTCTGTGGGGTTTAATGTAAAATACTCCCATTTAGTCTGAAAACAATCAAACAAAAAGGATGATTAGACTTTGTTCTGCTAGTTTTCTTTTTAAGTGAAGAACAGAAGAGTGAAATACACAGGTAGGCAATCAGCCCTTTAATGTAAAATCTAGCATTTCCCTCCCTATTCATGTTGTATAATTTCTAGAACCTCTCTATAAAATTAGCTACCTTGACAAGAAAATTTAGGATAAATTTTTACAAACATGTGTTACAAGAATAAACCTATAACCTAATACAAATGTCACCACCAAGTAATATGCAAGAATTTTTAACTTTAAATATCAAGAATTTTATGGTTATCTTTATGACACAGATTGTGGTGTTGGTTTCACAGATATATACCAATCTCTAAACTTATCAATATGTAGATATTAAATATGGACAGCTTTTTTATATCAATCATATCTCAGGAAAGTGATATAAAAAAGAAAGATCCTATAAAAGAGGTATATCTTATGTACTTGGTGTGCTTTTTTTTCGCTTTTTAAAATGTTTGCTCCTATTTTATTTGCCTGTGTCGGGTCTTTGTTGCTACACAGGCTATTTGTTGTGGTGTGTGGGCCTCTAGTTGCTCCACAGCATGTGGGATCCAACTTCCCTAACCAGGAATCAAACCTGTGTCCCCTGCATTAGAAGGTAAATTCTTAACCACCAGACTACCAAGAAGTCCCTATACTTGGTATGTTTTTTACCTTTACAAACTCTTAGCACAGTCTCTTGTATATTGAGAAGAATATACTGAAATAGCTATTTTTTCTCATTCCTATTCAAACCAGAGAATAGGCCAGGAGTTCTATCAAGGACCATTCTTTAATTAAATAAGGTTTTGGGTAATAACCCCAAGTCCAGTGCTTGGAATTCAGGACATCATCACTGAGAGGTTAAATCCCAACATGGAAATGGACTGATAGTTTCCATTCGAGGGTATTGGCATGGATCTCCTCTAATTCTGATGTTTTGTGCATCTGTTCTCTGACTCGCCCACAGAGCTCCTCACTAGAGAGTTCCTCTCTCACATATTTCCAAATGAAGGCAATTTGGTCAAATACCCATTAGAGGACAACCAATTGGTCAGCCAAAGCTGGGAGATAACAGTCGTTCCTAGAGCCAGTTTGGATAGGCAGCAGATGGAAACACTGTAATGGGCTGAAGGGACAGACTTCTGATGTGCCCAAATTTTCCTCTGTCTTTCACTGGAACATTCCTATTTTCTTTACACTTAGTATATTTTTTTAAGGATGATTTTATAATTTAAATATTTCATTCCCCTTCCCAAAGATTTTGGATGATCTATATCTTCAAATGATGAGAGCCTCTCGGACTACTCTGCCCCCCTTGAAAGTGTCCTGGAGAGAAACTAGGGAAGGTCATTGAATAAGTGAGTACTCCCCCCCACCACCCAGCACATAGCACACACAGCAGCCAGGTCAGAGAATCCTCTTATAGGCTTGCCGAAGTAAAGTTAACGTAATTGTCTGTGTGCTTAGTTGCTCAGTCGTGTCCAACTCTTTGTGACCCCATGGAGTGGAGCCCGCCAGGCTCCTCTGTCCATGGGATTCTCCAGGCAAGAATACTGGAGTGGGTTGCCATGCCCTCCTCTAGGGGATCTTCCCAACCCAGGATCGAACCCAGATCTTGCGCTTTGCAGATGGATTCTTTACTGTCTGAGCCTCCAGGGAAGCCAAAGAATACTGGAGTGGATAGTCTATCCCTTTTTCAGAGGATCTTCCCAACCCAGGAATCGAACTGGGGTCTCCTACATTGCAGGTAGATTCTTTACCAACCATGTAACCACCACCCAAATCAAGAAACAAGCACCTAAAATTTTCCCTTATCTAGTAACTCAACCCTCATGGGTAAGACTATCCTGATATCTATAAATTAATGGTGCTCATTTTTGTATTTTATAAATGAAATTGTACATTCAAAATTTACATTAAAATACTTCATATATACTCTATATGACATGATTAAATTATAAAGACATTTGTATATTCTAATCCACTGTAATTTATTCATTTCATTTGCAATGATTTTAAATTTATTAAAGTAAAGGAAAAAGGAAAAAATTGGGGCAGGTAAAGGCTGAGCAGAGAGGAAAGTGAAAACCCAACCATGTTTGTGAAGCATTTTGTGTCTTTTTTATATTTCCTGCCTCATGAAACCCTCTTATTGAAGGAAAATGTAGAAATTTTTGCTGCTTCAAGATAAGACATTTTCCACAAATTGAATTCCTGCAGTTCCCATATTTAACCTTGTAAAATTATAGACAGCCCAATTTCTTTATAAGTTCACTATTTTATTTCTATAATCTAATATTGGACTCATTTCAATTTAGCAAATCTGTTTTTGGTTCATTGCTTTCTCATGGAAAACTAATTAAATATGTATATTTACTTTATTGACAAACATTTCTATAGCATTTGCTGTAGTCTAGGAAAAGTTAAAGTGTTTTATAAAGATTAACTCTTTTAATCTATAACAACCTTATGAGTGAGTGAAAGTTGCTCTGTTGTGTCCAACTCTTTGTGACCCAATTGACTATATACTCCATGGATTCTCTAGGCCAGAATACTGGAGTGGGTATCCTCTCCCTTCTCCAGGGGATCTTCCCAACCCAGGAATCAAATGAGGTCTCTCGCTTTGCAAGCAGATTCTTTACCAGCCGATCTACAAGGGAAGACCCAGAATACTGGAGTGGGTAGGCTACCCCTTCTTCAATGCATCTTCTCGACCCAGGAATCGAACTGGGGCCTCCTGCATTGCAGGAGGATTCTTTACCAACTGAGCTATCAGGGAAGCCCCATTATTATGTCCAAAATAATATAAAAGCTATTATTATTCATATGATAGAAGTGAAGCAACTAAGGCACAGAAGTTAAGTAACTTGCTCAAGGCTGCACAGTGGGAAACTAACATTCAAACTCTGACAGTCTTGCTCTAGAGTATTCTCTCTTGATTTAGATCACTGGAGATCCCTTACCAACTTTGCATTTGTCCCATCTTTGACATTTACTTTCTTCTGATATAGATATCAAAGTTGATGAGAGAATGCTTATTTTTCTAACATTATGATACTTGTAATTAATTGGTGCTTCCAATTAATTGGTGTAATTCATTGGAACATCAAACATAAGTTAAAACTTTAACTTATCTGACTCCTCAAATGACTTTTGGATCCTTTTGGATGTGAATAGATGTTAACTCTTATGGAAAAGTCTATGTGACTTCCTTCCTCATTCCTATTTGTCTCCTTTTTTGTTGTTGTTTTTTTCTTATCGTCCTTCCTCATCATATTTTCTTGTTCCTCTTTTTCACAGACATTTATTTCCCAAAGCACCCACATAGTCACAGCATCCAATAAACTTGACTATGGCTTGTTTTTTTAATTATTTGAAATCATATTAACACATTCATGTTCAAGATGATTGGGAACTCAAGTTCTGTGACATTAGAAATCCCAGTCCTGTAAGACACAAATCCACAAAATGTTCCTTAAATCATTCGGCATATACTCCTATTTAATCAATTCAGTTTGACCAGGTAGATGTTAAGGTAACAAGAGATAACATCATTAGTATTTTCTCTCTTGTCCTCCCTTCCTCCCTTCTCCCCTCCATCCCCCATGTTTCATTCACCACAACCCCCTGCCGTAGATTATCTCCAGATATGAAGCACACCCCCAGTGACCATCTTCCCACCCCCAGTGGTGGTATCTTTTTTGTCTTATTTCTTTTAGTTTTCAGTCTCATCCATTCTGAACTCCATTGAACAATCGCTTGGTCTTTCCTAACCAAGCCGTCGTGGAAAGCAGATCATGAGTCCAGTGGCTTCTCTGAGTGGTGAAAGTTTTCACTAGGTAATATTGTGTAACTGTTTTGGTGACTGGCAGTATGCCTAACACAATAGACTCAATGAGTCATTTTCCTTTTGAATGAAATCCCAAAGTTTGTATTGCTTGGATAGCCTGAGTAATATAGACATAGAGAAATTTTCTAGAAAGCTGGAGTAATTCTGTACTTCTCTAAGGATGAAACACTCTCTTCCAGATCTCCCAAGTCTGTCTACAGTCTGACTATTCCAGTTTCTGGAAATGGCCTGAACTTAGGAAGTCTTTGAAATACTATATGACTAAAACCAGCATTTGTTTTACCTCATCCCATTTATCTTAGTGTGACATCAATTTTTTAAAACTACCTTTCCTAATCAACTGTTTGGTTTTAAATAACACATGAAGCTTCTATAAAGCATTTTCTTTGTGTAGAAAAATGCAGTAACTCTTATGCAGTGGTAGTAGGGAAGATGATGGTATTGATTTTAAAAGATAAATAATTTCTGAAAAATATCAGAGGAGACTAGAATGAATGAAGATTCTTATGCCAAAGCACTACATTAGTTTGCAGGCTGTCATGACAAAATGCCTCAGACTGAGTGGCTTAAAAAACAGAAATTAATTATTTCACAATTCTGAAGACTAGAAGTGCAATGATCAAGGTGCCATCAGATTATGGTTTCTTCTGAGGCCTCGTTCCTTGGCTTACAGATGGTCACCTTCTCTTGATGTCCTCATATGATCTTTTCTCTCTGTGTTCACACCCCTTGTATCTCTTTTATGTGTCCAAATTTCCCCTTCTTATAAGGACACTGGTCAGATTGAGTTCATGGCTCTAACAGCCTCATTTTAACTTAACAACCTCTTTAAGTGCTTTGTCTCCAAATGGTCATTCTGAGCTTAAAGCTTAGAGGTTAGAGTTTCAGATATATTTTGTAGGGGACACAATTCATTCCATAACAAACATTGAGGAATGCTGGTTGAAACCTAATTTTTTAAATATATGTCTAAACTTAGAAGACACATTTTAAAATATATATTTAAAATATATATTGTATTCTTTTTAAATTTTTTAAATATATGTCTAAACTTAAAAGAAAGATACAGAAATTCCTGTGAGCGAGAGATGGAAACAGAGCTAAAAGCTACAGGAACTATCTTCCATTTAAGCCATGACAAGTTGGGATACAGGTGTTGAGGAAAGGACGAGGCTTAGACTTGAACATCTTCCTGGAGATAGAAGACAAAATATCTGACCCAAAGAGATCCTGTAGAAGGTGAAAATATCAACAGATACTGAGACTTCTGATGAGAGATCAAAAGGTTCAAAGACTACTATCCCAAGAAAAGGGGACTGAATGGATTCACAATTTGGCTTGGCAAAAGTGCAAGATGTTTGTTTCCTTTACTGTTTTGAGTGGATTAAAAAAAAAAAAGGAAAGTTTCCCTATTCCCTTAGTGAGATTGGAGCCCAAATTTATCCTACCTAAGGGTTACTTCAAACCCTAGGCTGAGGAAATTGGCATAAAAGTTGTTTCCATGAAAATTATATTCATGGGGTGAAAGGAGGAAGAAAACACCAAATTGTTTGAGAGCAACAGTTCAACAAGCCAGACACCTGGAGGAAAGGGAGTCAAGGTTCCCTTAGGAGAATCAGTGCTTGCTTAAAATGATCCCCCACTGAAAAGTTCCTAAACATCCCTGGACATTACCATAAACAAAGGGCAGCATATAATTAATTTGTAAGGCTGGCTAGAGGATTAGCAACCACTTGAGATTATAGACAAACCATCTGAAACAGACATTCATGTAAGTATAGCTAAACTTATTAAAGATTAAAATAAAATTTGGAAGCCAAAAGGAAAGAGTATGGTATTATTTATAAGAATAAGAAATATATGAAAAATAAAAACAAAGTAAAGCTAACAGAATTTCTGAAAGAAGTAAAGAGACTAGAGACTGGGCAATATTCAAAGAAATCAGGACTAAGAATTTTTCAATTTTATTAGCAACATGAATCCTCATATTTTTAAAAAAATCATAGATCCTGAATAGGAAAACAAAAAATAAATCTACATGTAAGCATATTGTGCTGTAATTGCAAAACAACAAATGTCTTAATAGCAACAATAGAGGAAAGATTAATATGTTATAAAAAATAAAATCAACTACCAGAATTTAATCATTAGTGATCAGAAAAGAGTGAAGTAATACCTTCAAAATACTGATAGCAAAATAGTCATCCTAGAATTGTCTATTCAGATAAATTATGTAAATGACAGCAAAATTAAAGACATTTTTAGAAAAGCAAAAACTCTCACAAAACACATCTCACTAAAGGCCCCAGGTAGCCCAATGCTGAGGAAAGAACCAGTTCGGGGACTTCTGACCGTGAGAGGCCCTAGGACACTGAGACGCCTGGCTCTGGCGTCCTGCCCTCTGGTGCACATAGAGCTGTGGAGGCCCCCACCTGAGAGTGGCTGCAGTTCTGAGCTGTGCAGCTCACTGTCCCCTGGCTCACTTGCTCTTTCCCACTCATGCCTGATTACTCGAAGACCCTCATTTAAGTGAACTGCCTTAAAAAGGAAAGGGATGAAATTTTAAGGACAAAGATGCCAGAAGTAAATCTAAATAAGCATTAAATGCAAAACTATTAACAGTGATTATTAATTTGGACAGAAGATTGAAATCAAGGTAGAAATAAGATTTTGGCAATAATGACTTATAAAGTGGGAAGAATATTCAGTTTTCTAATATTATTATGTTTTTCAAGAGAAGGATAGAAACATTGATGCTAGACTATAGAGTAAGTTTGTTTAAATCTTAAGGATAAGGAATAAAATATAAATATTAATAAAATGTATAACTTCCAAACCACTAGAAGAAAAAGAGATTAAAGCAAACTTGATAACTCAAAGAAGGCAAAAAATAAAATAAGACAGAAAGAAAAAGTTTAGCAAATTGAATGTGCAAATAAGATGGCGAGAGCAAATCCAAATTCACTAATAACAACAAATAGAAATAAAAGACAATTAAGAAACAACACTATGGCTTAGACAGTAAAATAATCTACCTGTAATGTGGGAGACCCAGGCTCAATCCCTGGGTCAGGAAGATCCCCTGGAGAAGGAAATGGCAGCCCACTTCAGTATTCTTGCCTAGAGTATTCCATGCACAGAGGAGCCTGGTGGGCTACAGTCCATGGGGTCCCAAAGAGTCAGACATTACTGAGCAACTACACTTTCACTTTCTTTCTTTCTTTTTTTTTTAATAAACAAGTCTATTAAAAACTGCATCATTGGAAGTTCTAGCTACAGCAATCAGAGAAGAAAAAGAAATAAAAGAAATTCAGATCAGAAAAGAAGAAGTAAAGCTCTCACTATTTGCAGATGACATGATACTATACATAGAAAACTCTAAAGATACTATCAGAAAATTACTAGAGCTAATTAGTGAATTTAGCAAAGTTGCAGGATACAGATTCAATACACAGAAATCACTTGCATTCCTATATACTAATAATGAAAAACCAGAAAGAGAAATTAAGTAATCAATCCCATTCACTATTGCAACAAAAAGATTAAAATATCTAGGAATAAACTTACCTACGGAGACAAAAGAACTGTACACAAAATTATAAAATACTGATGAAAGAAATCAAAGATGACATAAGCAGATGGAGAGATATACCATGTTCCTGGGTAGGAAGAATCAATATTGTGAAAATAACTATACTACAAAATGCAATCTACAGATATAATGTGATCAAATTACCAATGGCGTTTTCACAAACTAGAACAAAAAATTTCACAATTCATATAGAAACACAAAAGACCCCAAATAGCAGAAGCAGTCTTGAGAAAGAAGAATGGAGCTGAAGGAATCAACCTTTCTGACTTTAGATTATACTACAAAGCTACAGTCATCAAGACAGTGTGGAACTGGCACACACAAAAAAAACAGAAATATAGACCAATGCAACAAGATAGAAAGCCCAGAAATAAACCCATGCACCTAAGTACCTTATTTTTGACAAAGGAGGCAAGAATATACAATGGGGCAAAGACACCCTCTTCAATAAGTGGTGCTGAGAAAACTGGACAGCTGCATGTAAAAGAATGAAATTAGAACACTTCCTAACACCACACACAAAGATAAACTCAAAATGGATTAAAGACCTAAATGTAAGACCAGAAACTATAAAACCCTTAGAGGAAAACAAGCAGAACACTTGATGACATAAATCAAAGCAAGATCCTCTAAGACCCACCTCCTAGAGTAATGGAAATAAAAACAAAAGTAAACAAGTGGGACCTGACTAAACTTAAAAGCTTTTGCACAGCAAAGGAAACTATAAGCAAGGTGAAAAGACAATCCTCAGAATAGGAGAAAATAATAGTAAATGAAACAACTGGCAAAGGATTAATGTCCAAATATACAACAGCTCATACAACTCAATACCAGCAAAACAAACAACCCAATCAAAAAGTGGGGAAAACACCTAAACAGACATTTCTCCAAAGAAGACATACAGATGGCTAACAAACACATGAAAAGATGCTCAACATTGCTCATTATTAGAGAAATGCAAATCAAAACTACAATGAAATATCACCTCACACTAGTCAGAATGCCCATCATCAAAAAGTCTACAAACAGTAAATGCTGGAGAGGTTGTGGAGAAAAGGGAACCCTCTTGCACTGTTGGTGGGAATGTAAATTGATATAGCCACTATGTAAGACATTATGGAGATTCCTTAAAAAATTAGGAATAAAACTACCATATGACCCAGCAATCCCACTCTTAGGCATATACCCTGAGAAAATCAAAATCAAAAAAGAAACATGTATCCCATTGTTTGTTGCAGGACTATTTACAATAACTAGAAAATAGAAGCAACCTAGATGTCCATTGACAAATGAATGGATAAAGAAATTGTGGTACATATACACAATGGAATATTACTCAGCCATAAAAAGGAATACATTTGAGTTAGTTCCAATCAGGTGGATGAACCTAGAGCATATTATACTAAGTGAGGTGAGTTAGAAAGAGAAAGATAAATATCATATACTAACACATAAATACGGAATATAGAAAGAAGGTACTGAAGATTTTGTTTGCAGGGCAGCAGTGGAGAAACAGACATAGACAATGGACATATGGACATGGGGAGAGGAGAGGAGAGACTGAGATGTATGGAGACAGTAACATGGAAACTTATATTACCATATGTAAAATAGATAGCCAACAGGGATTTGCTGTATGTCTCAGGAAACTCAAACAGGGGTTTTGTACCAAACTAGAGGGGTGGGATGGGGAGGGAGATGTGAGGGAGGCTCAACAGGGAGGGGATATATGTATGCTTAAAGCTCAACATTCAGAAAATGAAGATCATGGCATCTGGTCCCATCACTTCATGGGAAATAGATGGGGAAACAGTAGAAACAGTGCCAGACTTTATTTTTAGGGGCTCCAAAATCACTGCAGATGGTGACTGCAGCCATGAAATTAAAAGACACTCCTTGGAAGGAAAGTTATGACCAACTAGATAGCATATTCAAAAGCAGAGATATTACTTTGCCAACAAAGGTCCATCTAGTAAAGGCTATGGTTTTTCCAGTGGTCATGTATGGATGTGAGAGTTGGACTATAAAGAAAGCTGAGCACTGAAGAATTGATGCTTTTGAACTGTGGTGTTGGTGGAGACTCTTGAGAGTCCCTTGGAATGCAAGAAGATCCAACCAGTCCATCCTAAAGGAAATCAGTCCTGGGTGTTCATTGGAGGGACTGATGCTGAAGCTGAAACTCCAATACTTTGGCCGCCTCATGTGAATAGTTGACTCATTGGAAAAGACCCTGATGCTGGGAGGGATTGGGGGCAGGAGGAGAAGGGGATGGCAGAGGATGAGATGGCTGGATGGCATCACCAACTCGATAGACATGGGTTTGGGTGAACTCCGGGAGTTGGTGATGGAGAGGGAGGCCTGGCATGCTGTGATTCATGGGATCACATGGAGTCGGACACGACTGAGTGACTGAACTGAACTGATGGCAGATTCATGTTGAGGTTTGACAAAAACAACAAAATTCTGTAAAGCAATTATCCTTCAATTAAAAACTAAATAAAAAATTTTAAAAAGCACATCAAAGATGTTAACAGACACATCACTAAAGAAGATGTACACAAAACAAGTAAGCATTTGAAAAGATGCTTCACATGATATGTCATTCAGCTCAGTTCAGTTCAGTCGCTCAGTCATGTCCGACTCTTTGTGACCCCATGAATCGCAGCACGCCAGGCCTCCCTGTCCATCACCAACTCCCGGAGTTCACTCAGACTCATGTCCATCAGGTCAGTGATGCCATCCAGCCATCTCATCCTCTGTTGTCCCCTTCTCCCCCTGCCCCCAATCCCTCCCAGCATCAGAGTCTTTTCCAATGAGTCAACTCTTCGCATGAGGTGGACAAAGTACTGCAGTTTCAGCTTTAGCATCATTCCTTTCAAAGAAATCCCAGGGCTGATCTTCTTCAGAATGGACTGGTTGGCTCTCCTTGCAGTCCAAGGGACTCTCAAGAGTCTTCTCCAACACTACTGTTCAGAAGCATCAATTCTTCGGCGCTCAGCCTTCTTCACAGTCCAACTCTCACATCCATACATGACTACTGGAAAAACCATAGCCTTGACTAGACGGACCTTAGTCGGCAAAGTAATGTCTCTGATTTTGAATATGCTATCTAGGTTGGTCATAACTTTTCTTCCAAGGAGTAAGCGTCTTTTAATTTCATGGCTGCAGTCACCATCTGCAGTGATTTTGGAGCCCCCAAAAATGAAGTCAGCCACTGTTTCCACTGTTTCCCCATCTATTTCCCATGAAGTGATGGGACCGGATGCCATGATCTTCGTTTTCTGAATGTTGAGCTTTAAGCCAACTTTTTCACTCTCCTCTTTCACTTTCATCAAGAGGCTTTTTAGTTCCTCTTCACGTTCTGCCATAAGGTGGTGTCATCTGCATATCTGAGCTTATTGATATTTCTCCTGGCAATCTTGATTCCAGCTTGTGCTTCTTCCAACCCAGCGTTTCTCATGATGTACTCTGCATATAAATTAAATAAGCAGGGTGACAATATACAGCCTTGACATACTCCTTTTCCTAATTGGAACCAGTCTGTTGTTCCATGTCCAGTTCTAACTGTTCCTACCTGACCTGCATACAGATTTCTCAAGAGGCAGGTCAGGTGGTCTAGTATTCCCATCTCTCAGAATTTTCCACAGTTTATTGTGATCCACACAGTCAAAGGCTTTGGCATAGTCAATAAAGCAGAAATAGATGTTTTTCTGGAACTCTCTTGCTTTTTCTGTGATCCAGCAGATGTTGGCAATTTGATCTCTGGTTCCTCTGCCTTTTGTAAAACCAGCTTGAACATCTGGCAGTTCATGGTTCACGTGTTGCTGAAGCCTGGCTTGGAGAATTTTGAGCATTACTTTACTAGCGTGTAAGATGAGTGCAATTGTGTGGTAGTTTGAGCATTCTTTTGCATTGCCTTTCTTTGGGACTGGAATGAAAACTGACCTTTTCCAGTCTTGTGGCCACTGCTGAGTGTTCCAAATTTGCTGGCATATTGAGTGCAACACTTTCACAGCATCATCTTTCAGTATTTGAAATAGCTCAATGGGAATTCCATCACCTCCACTAGCTTTGTTCATAGTGATGCTTTCTAAGGCCCACTTGACTTCGCATTCCAGGATGTCTGGCTCTAGATGAGTGATCACACCATTGTGATTATCTGGGTCATGAAATCTTTTTTGTACAGTTCTTCTGTGTATTCTTGCCACCTCTTCTTAATATCTTCTGCTTCTGTTAGGTCCATACCATTTCTGTCCTTTATTGAGCCCATCTTTGCATGAAATGTTCCCTTGGTATCTCTGATTTTCTTGAAGAAATCTCTAGTCTTTCCCATTCTGTTGTTTTCCTCTATTTCTTTGCATTGATCACTGAAGAAGACTGTCTTATCTCTTCTTGCTATTCTTTGGGAAACCTGCATTCAGATGCTTATATCTTTCCTTTTCTCCTTTGCTTTTTGCTTCTCTTCTTTTACAGCTATTTGTAAGCCTCCCCAGACAGCCATTTTGCTTTTTTGCATTTCTTTTCTATGGGAATGGTCTTGATCCATAGAATGGTCTCCTGTACAATGGCACAAACTTCATTCCATTGTTCATCAGGCACTCTATCTATCAGATCTAGGCCCTTCACTCTATTTCTCACTTCCACTGTATAATCATAAGGGATTTGATTTGGGTCATATCTGAATGGTCTAGCCATATGTCTTTAGGGAAATGCAATTAAAACACCAAGATATCTATCAGGATGGCCAAAAGTGTGGCCAAATCACTATGGTGAGATTGTGGAGCAACAGGAACTCTCATTCATTGGCAGTAGAAATGCAAGATGATACATCCACTTTGGAAAACAGTTTGCCAGTTTCTTATAAAGCTAAATATAATATTAAACCATACCACCCAGAAACTGTGCTCTTCAGTATTTACTCAAAGGAATTTAAACTCAAGTCCATACAAAAACCTGTACTTGGATGTTTATAGCAGCTTTACTTATAATTGCCCAAACTTGGAGACAACTAATATGTTACCTTCAGGTGAACAGATAAATAAACTGATATATCCAGACAGTCAAATATTATTCAGTACCATAAAGAAATGAGCTATCAAGCTATAAAGAGGCATGAAGGAACTTAGATGTGTATTACTGATAGAAGTCAACCTGAAAATGCTACATACTGTGTGATTCCAACTCTGTGACATTCTGGAAAAGGCAAAACTGTGGAGATCAGTGGCTTCCAGGAGTTAGAAAGAGGTCGAGTCAGTAAGTAGAACACAGAGAATGTTTAGGGCAGTGGAACTGTTTCTTTTGATAATTATGCATAAACAAGAATATGCTGTAAAATGTACACACCACTCTGGCAGGGGGAGGTTGACAATGAGGGAAGCTCTGCGTGTATGTAATGGTAGGGGATGTGTGGGAAATCACTGTACCTTCCACTCAGTTGTGCTGTGAACTTAAAACTGCTCTAAAAAATAAGGTCTAATTTTTTAAAAGATGAGAGACAATCTCAAAAAAACTCTACTTTTATGATCATGAGAGAAATGAGGACAGCTGAGACATAAGGAAATGCCAGACACTGAGACAAAAGGACACAGAAAAGTTGAAAGTGAAAGGGTGGAAAATGTATATGAGGTAAATAAGAATAAAAGGAGTTGATTTAGCTATGATAATATCACACAGATCAGACTGTAAGGCAGAAAGCATTGTTAATAAAAGGAAGACAGTTACTATACAATGATTAAAAGAACAGTTCACCAAGAAGCTTGACTAGCTCTAAAACTGCATATACCTCACAAAATGGCCTCAAAATACACAAAGTAAAAGTTTATTGCACTTTGATAACAAAATTCACAATATCAGTTGAGGGGAGTTTTTAGCATGGGCTTCCCTAGTGGCTCAGGCTGTAAAGAATCCGCCTGCAATGAAGGATACGTGGGTTCGATCCCTGGGTCGGAAAGATCGCCTGGAGAAGGGAATGGCTACCCACTCTAATATTCTCGCCTGGGGAATTCCATGGACAGAGGAGCCTGGCAGGCTACAGTCCATGGTGTTGCAGTCAGATATGACTGAGTGACTAACACTTTCACTTTTAGCATAATTCTCATATTGTGTGCTAGACCACAATAAAATGGTAATTAATAAAATGGTAAAATTATACATAATTTGACAAGAAAATTGGGACTGTCCTGGTGGTTCAGAGGCTTAGATTCCCAAAGGAGGGAGCTCGGCTTTGATCCCTGGTTAGGGAACTAGATCCCACATGCCACAACTGAGTTCTCATGCCAAGACAAAGACCCAGCACAGCTAAATAAATAAATAATAGTGTATATATATATATATTTTTTTTTTTAAAAGTTTATTGCACTTTGATAAAAGGATCTACAGTTTTAGCTGAGGAATATTTTTAGCATAATTTTCATATTGTGTGCTAGATCACACAGTTAAAAAAATGGTAAAATTATGTGTGATTTGACAAGAAAATGAACAAGCTTGATATAATAGGTACAGAAAATTGTGTTCTCTCCAAATTAAGGAGTACTCATTTTTTAAGCACATTTGGGATATGTTTGAATGTTAGCTCCATATTAGGCACATAGGTAGATCGCAACAAATACTAAGATTAAATATCAAATGTGTATACACCAGGTTATTTACAATGCAAAAAATAGAAATAAATTAAGAAAAAGAAAAATAATTTAAAGAAGTATTAGGGAATTAAAAATTAAAATATTTTCTAGGTTGAAGAAAAAGTAATGGACAGTAGAAGTTAAGTAGGTATTAAAACTTGCAAAATGAAGTTAAATTGATTCTTTCAGTGAAATTCAGAGCCTTTTATGCATACGTTAGAGAAGAAAAAAGTGTAAATAAACTAATTAGTTGATTTAAGAAATGAACAAAGTAAAAAAGAAATTAAGCTGAAATAAAGGAGGAAAAAGTAATGAGACAAATAGATTAAATAAAATCAGAAAATATAAAGACAACAACATAATAATAAAAATCTATTTCTTCTAATGAAATAGACTAACCTCTAGAAAAATTAATCAAAGGAAATATAGAATATAAAAATAAATAATGCTAGAAATGAAGTCATAACTATTGGTGCAGTAGAATTTTAAGAGACATCCACTTTATGCCAATACACTTGAAAAAGTTAATGTTTTAGAAAGTAGAACTTATTAAATATAATTTAATCAGAAATACAAAACCAAAAAGCCTATATACTTAAGCATAAAAAAACTTTAAAAATCTATCCTAACTGACACATGTAACATTTCAGTTCAGTTCAGTTCAGTCACTCAGTCGTGTGTGACTCTGCAACCCCATGAATTTGGACCAGAATATATTCCAAGCATAGTCTTCCAAACCATCAAAGAACATGTAACTCCTATTTCATATAAATTGTTCTGGAGCAGAACCTAAGTCAAAGTCAAATAGGACTTATGCCAAGAATGCAAGGATATTTTGAAATTAGAAAATCTAAATGTTAGGGAGGCCTGGCTGGCGTGCTGTGATTCATGGGGTCGCAAAGACTCAGACATGACTGAGCAACTGAACTGACTAACTGAAATGTTATTTACCACATCAAGAGATTAAAAAAGAAAAAAAAATGACCATCTCAGAAATATAGAGAAGGCATTTGATAAAATTCAACACCAATTCATAATTTTTTGAAAACACACTTTTTAGCAAACTAAGAATAGAAAAGAGATTCCTTACTCTGATAAAGTGCATCTACCAAATATATAAATTTAGCATTCTATTGAACAATAAAAGTGACTATTTCTCTTTAAACTTAGAAACGAGGCAAAGATGCCTACTATCCTTATTGCCAACTAGGACTATGTTGGAAGACTAGCTAATATGAAGAGCGAATTGATTAAGGATTGATTACATTAAGAAATAATTGATAAAAACACATATTGGAATGAAAGAAAGAAAACTGCTATGTTGATGGCAAACCATAGTATGAGATGCCTGAAAGTGAGTCTAACAAAAGGGGCATAGACACTTCATGAACAAATTATAACACCTCATTGAGTAAATGAAGAGAAGAATAATGTTGGAAGGTGGGAAGAGTTCAAAATAATAAAAATTACAATTCTCCCCTAATTGTCTGATCAATTAATGCCATCGCAAAAACTCAATAAATTTTTTCAATAGATCCAACTAATATATTCTGGAATTCATATGGAAGTATGAAATGCCAATATTAGCCAAATCAATTTTGACTGTGAAAGGGAAGAGAAAGAGTGAAACTCTTTCTACCCAGATCACCAAAGACAATGGGTGATAAATTTCCCAAGACTGCAGAATTTAGTAAAAAGGCGGAGTGAAGGTTCAACCATGGTTTATGTTGCTGCCAAGTCCACACTCTTAAACACAAAGTCCTCCAAGGACATTTAAGTTATAACTTAAGGTCACTTCTGGGACTGAGAATGGGAAGTGTGCATGTGAAAGAATAGTGAGGAATAAAGGATTTATTTATAAGAAAGAACAAGCTGATTAATTTGGCTGTGGACCACACTGAATATACATCATGAATAATTATCAAGAGTGTAGAATTCTAAAAGCCTTTATAGTAATATATACGTTCTATTGTCTATAAAGACACAGAATATGGATACAATTACAATAAGCATGTTAAAAATACATATATAAGTAACTCTTAAAAGCAAAGTTGATAGCTTTTTATATGCATTAGAAAATACGTATATTTGGAAGAACCTACTTCCAAAATCACTGCAGATGGTGACTGCAGCCATGAAATTAAAAGATGCTTACTCCTTGGAAGAAAAGTTATGACCAACCTAGATAGCATATTCAAAAGCAGAGACATTACTTTGCCAACAAAGGTCCATCTAGTCAAGGCTATGGTTTTTCCGGTGGTCATGTATGGATGTGACAGTTGGACTGTGAAGAAGGCTGAGCACCGAAGAATTGATGCTTTTGAACTGTGGTGTTGGAGAAGACTCTCGAGGGTCCCATGGACTTCAAGGAGATCCAACCAGTCCATTCTGAAGGAGATCAACCCTGGGATTTCTTTGAAAGGAATGATGCCAAAGCTGAAACTCCAGTACTTTGGCCACCTCATGCAAAGAGTTGACTCATTGGAAAAGACTCTGATGCTGGGAGGGATTAGGGGCAGGAGGAGAAGGGGGTGACAGAGGATGAGATGGCAGGATGGTATCACTGACTCGATGGACGTGAGTCTGAGTGACCTCCGAGAGTTGGTGATGGACAGGGAGGCCTGATGTGCTGCGATTCATGGGGTCACAAAGAGTCGGACATGACTGAGTGACTGAACTGAAATGAACTGAGGTTGTTTATCATTTTATGAGTGATACTGAGAATTATGGTAAATATGTGGAGAAAAGAACGTGATTACATCCAACTTGGTTTTTTAATGGGTAAATAGGATATGAGATCTCACTGATCATGACACCTGAGTAGACTTGAGTCTGAATTTTTCTTAAAGTCAGCTGAAATTAGAATGGGCATATATTTAAGCTTTGCATTCATCTTGTTTCTGCCAACTAGCATTTTTTTTTTAAGATCTGTTAAACATCCAACACTATGAAAAGAAATATAATTCATGGACCCTCCCTACCCTCATATTTTTTGTATTTCAATTAGAGAGATATGGTCCAGAACCCAATTAAAAAGGTATCAAGTGTTGAGAAATGTGAATCTGATGAAATTTTATGAAAGATGCACAACAGAAATATAAGCAGGGAAGAATTTATAAATATGTTTGGGGTTGATATTAAGCACATTTTCCCCCATCTTTAATATTACCTAAAAATAGCTTTCTTACGACTCCAGAGTTCAGATATTGTTACTGGCAGGGTCTTCTGTTCACCTTGGGAGGGAAGAAGGGGATCAGGTTTCTACTTGGAGAGGAGGATTCAACTGAAAAAACATAGAATGCAGCAGGGAGAGGTGTCCTAATTTGTGAGCTTAATGAATGGTTGCATTTGATTACCTGTAGTTTTACATAATGGAGTTAACTGACCACATGATTGCAGAGAGAAGCTGCTTGAAAGAGTACAGTGAAAACAACTAATAGCTTGCAGATAATACAGAGGTGATGTGACAAAATTAAGGGGTGGGGGAAAGACTAAAAATACAGAAATAATGTTCCATAGCCTGGCCTATTGTCTATGATTATCCTGCTGTGCAAAGATAAATTCTTTACTGAGCATTGGTAGGGTCACTTGCCACAGAAGAGCAGGAGGAACTGGATTGCTAAGCCTGGCAGTTTTGGCAGAAATCCAGCCTGAGAGATATAACCCACTTGCAACTAGCAGGAGGAGTTTGGTAGGTAGGCACACTTAATTCCTTTGCATCTTGTTACCCTTTGCTTTTGCTTTAAAAAAAAATGTAATTATTGTAATCTTGTTTCATGTGGCATCTGAAGTTGGATGCTTCTGAGGATGAGAAACAGTTCAGTTCAGTCCAGTCACTCAGTCGTGTATGAATCTTTGCGACCCCATGGACCATAGCATGCTAGGCATCCCTCTCCATCACCACCTCCCGGAGTTTATTCAAACCCATGTCCATTGAGTCAGTGATGCCATCCAACCATCTCATCCTCTGTCGTCCCCTTCTCCTCCTGCCTTCAACCTTTCCCAGCATCAGTGTCTTTTCAAATGAGTCAGCTCTTCGCATCAGGTGGCCAAAGTATTGGAGTTTCAGCTTCAACATCAATCCTTCCAATGAACACTCAGAATTGATCTCTTTAGGATGGACTGGTTGGGTCTCCTTGCTGTCCAACGGACTCTCAAGAGTCTTCTCCAACACCACAGTTCAAAAGCATCAATTCTTCTGTGCTCAGCTTTCTTTATAGTCCAACTCTCACATCCATACATGACTACTGGAAAAAACCATAGCCTTGACGAGACAGACCTTTGTTGGCAAAATAATGTCTCTGCTTTTTAATATGCTGTCTAGGTTGGTCATAACTTTCCTTCCAAGGAATAAGCATCTTTTAATTTCATGGCTGCAGTCACCATCTGCAGTGATTTTGGAGTCCAGAAAAATAAAGTCTGTCAATGTTTCCACTATTTCCCCATGTATTTGCCATGAAGTCATGGGACCAGATGCCATAATCTTAGTTTTCTGAATGTTGAGCTTTAAGCCAACTTTTTCACTCTCCTCTTTCACTTTCATCAAGGGGTTCTTTAGTCCTTCTTCGCTTTGTGCCATTATGGTGGTATCATCTGCATATCTGAGGTTATTGATATTTCTCCTGGCAATCTTGATTCCAGCTTGTGCTTCATCCAGCCCAGTGTTTCTTATGATGTACTCTGCATATAAGTTAAATAAGCAGGGTGACAATATACAACCTTGACATACTCCTTTTCCTATTTGGAACCAGTCTGTTGCTCCATGTCCAGTTCTAACTATTGCTTCCTGATCTGCATACAGATTTCTCAAGAAGCAGGTCAGGTGGTCTGGTATTCCCATCTCTTTCAGAATTTTCCACAGTTTCTTATGACCCACATAGTCAGAGGCTTTGGCATAGTCAATAAAGCAGAAATAGATGTTTCTCTGTATCTCTCACTTTTTCAATGATCCAGCAGATGTTGGCAATTTGATCTCTGGTTCCTCTGCCTTTTCCAAAACCAGCTTGAACATCTGGAAGTTCACAGTTCATGTATTGCTGAAGCCTGGCCTGGAGAATTTTGAGCATACTTTACTAGCATGTGAGATGAGTGCAATTGTGCAGTAGTCTGAGCATTCTTTGGCATTGCCTGTCTTTGGGATTGGAATGAAAACTGACCTTTTCCAGTCCTGTGGCCACTGCTGAGTTTTCCAAATTTGCTGGCATATTGAGTGCAACACTTTCATAGCATCATCTTTTAGGATCTGAAATAGTTCAACTGGAATTCCATCACCTCCACTAGCTTTGTTCATAGTGATGCTTCCTAAGGCCCACTTGACTTCACAATCCAGGATGTCTAGCTCTAGGTGATTGATCACACCATCATGATTATCTGGGTTGTGAAGATATTTTCTGTACAGTTCTTCAGTGTATTCTTGCCACCTCTTCCTAATATCATCTGCTTCTGTTAGGTCCATACCACTTCTGTCCTTTATTGAGCCCATCTTTGCATGAAATATTCCCTTGGTATCTCTAATTTGTCTTCTCTTTCTATTGTTTTCCTCTATTTCTTTTCACTGATCACTGAGGAAGGCTTTCTTATCTCTTCTTGCTATTCTTTGGAACTCTGCATTCAGATGCTTATATCTTTCCTTTTCTCTTTTGCTTTTCACTTCTCTTCTTTTCTCAGCTATTTGTAAGGCCTCCCCAGACAACCATTTTGCTGTCTTGATCATCCACGAAGGGATCCCTGTCTTGATCCCTGTCTCCTGTACAATGTCATGAACTTCCACTCACAGTTCATCAGGCACTCTATCAGATCTAGTCCCTTAAATATATTTCTCATTTCTACTGTATAATCATAAAGGATTTGATTTAGGTCATATCTGAATGGTCTAGTGGTTTTTCCTACTTTCTTCAATTTAAGTTTGGGTTTGGCAATAAGGAGTTCATGATCTGACCCATAGTCAGCTCCCAGTCTTGTTCTTACTGACTATATACAGCTTCTCTATCTTTGGCTGCAAAGAATATAATCAATCTGATTTCAGTGTTGACCATCCAGTGATGTCATGTGTAAAGTCTTCTCTTGTGTTGTTGGAAGAGGGTGTTTGCTATGACCAGTGCATTCTCTTGGCAAAACTCTGTTAGCCTTTGCCCTGCTTCATTCTGTACTCCAAGGCCAAATTTGCTTGTTACTCCAGGTGTTTCTTGACTTCCTACTTTTGCATTCCAGTCCCCTATAATGAAAAGGACATCTTTTTGGGTGTTAGTTTTAAAAGGTCTTGTAAGTCTTCATAGAACAATTCAACTTCAGCTTCTTCAGCATACTGGTTGGGGCATAGTCTTGGATTACCGTGATATTGAATGGTTTGCCTTGGAGACGAACAGATCATCCTATTGTTTTGCACCGAAGTACTGAATTTCAGACTCTTTTCTTGACTACGATGGACATTCCATTTCTTCTAAGGGATTCTTGCCCACAGTAGTAGACATAATGGTCATCTGAGTTAAAATCACCCATACCAGTCCATTTTAGTTTGCTGATTCCTAAAATTTCGATGTTCACTCTTGCCATCTCCTTTTTGACCACCTCCAATTTGCTTTGATTCATAGACCTAACATTCCAGGTTCCTGTGCAATACTGCTCTTTACAGCATTGGACCTTGCTTCTATCACCAGTCACATACACAACTGGGTCTTGTTTTTGCTTTGGCTCTGTCTCTTCATTTTTTCTAGAGTTATTTCTCTACTCATCTCCAGTAGCATATTTGGTACCTACTAACCTGGGAAGTTCATCTTTCACTGTCCTGTCTTTTTTGGATTGACTGGTTTGATCTGTGTGCTGTCCAAGGGACTCTCAAGAGTCTTCTCCAAACACAGGAGATGAGGGAACTAGTAATGACATAAAGTAACTTCCACTGTCCATTAATCATGGCCTCAGTCACTGCCCCAAGGTGGCAGAACCCAGAACTCTCTGCTGCCCGCAGTTCAGTCTTGGCCCCTCTCTGACTCTTCTGCTTTCCAAACACAAGGCGACTTTTATAATGAACAGTGTAACCTTTTGGGATGTAATGGTTCATCATTTTGTTGTGTATCATAGGAAATGACAAAATATTTGGGGGTCAAATTCTAACAGAGAGTGATGAATGACTTAGTGTCACTGTTGGAATAACAAATGGTTCAGATAGTGTATGAGTGAATGTGTTTTCAGCTGGAAGCTGGGGTGGAAGATGTGGGGAGGATATGTGACAGGAAGAAGAGAAGGAACAATAAGATATTACGTCCACTTTAGGAGCCCTTGATCTAGTTTAGTCATAAACTGGAGGACTTTAGGATATTGCCGAGGCTAATATCAGGCACGCAGTAAATATTGTGTGCCGAAAAATAAAACTCATATATTTTTTGTCTTCAGTTTCTAAGTTTATAAAAGACTTTGGGGGTTCTTCCTCTCTGCTTCCATGTAGAGCTTTACCTCACTAGAATTCCTTAGAGCTTTCCATCCAGGTACTTCTAATGGCTGTATACGGCCCACATCCCCTAAACAGAGGGATGTGGGTCTGTGTGTAGTTTAGAGTAGCTTGCCACAGAGAAGACAGTTTTGGAAGCTTCATGTTTTATCTTAAAAACAGAAGCAAATTTTGTCCTCTTCTCCTTAAAATATATGTCTGTATGTGTGTGTGATGAAATTAATCTCTTCCTTCTTTAAATATCAGGTAAAGCTGATGTTCTTGAAATAGATGCCATGTTTATGCATTGGCTTCTAGAACACTATGCTGTCGTATACCTTTATTACCATTTGAAAAGACTATCCCAAGTCAGTCCAGACATTTTCCCCCTAATAATGAAGAGGCAATTACATTTGTTGTCTGATTGTTTGATAGAGCTCAAGTTTGGAAACCTTAATGTGCTATTTGAATTCTGAAAACCAATCCATAAATAATTCCAAACTGTTAGTAAGTAGTGAGATGAAACAATACTTGAGGTTCTTTTCTTTTCTCTATCCCATATATCTTAATCTCCAAAACCCTGCTCAATCTGTTCAGCTAGTCTGATGTGCACCAGATCAGGGTCCACTGTGGGCAAATTTCCCTGGCCAACCTCCCCTGGTATGCAGTCACCTTACCCAAATATCTGTGGCTTCCTTACGGAAGTCCAGTCATCACAGGTCTGTATAGCACAGATTTGTGCCATAGCTTGATAGCTTTGTGATGACAGCACTCTCCTAATCATCAGGGAAAAGGCTGGTAAACTCATTTGTAACAATTAACTGCTAATCAGGGAGTAGTTAATATTAATGTATTATTCTGTTCCGGGATTGTTTTTTTCTCCTGGGATTTCTCCAGGGGTTTCTCAGAGGCCTGATTGCTGCCCTCCTGTTGATTCTTCAGTTACTCGCTGTCTTTTTGCCTTGCTAGCTAGAACAAGAACAAAGGAGTACTTCTTCATGGTCTAATCAAACAGCACCCTGAACCCCTCTCTTGGTATTAAGCTAAGAGTTATTATATTCTGCTTCTAGCTACTAGTTCCTGGGGTGGGAAGGAGGAAACTGACTTGCCTTTTCCAACTGACTCAGGATTTCAGCTGGGACCCTGAAAAGGCATGCTCCATCACCTTATCTACCCAATTGCTATGCGAAAACTCACTTTGTAATATAGATATCAACAATGGAACTGTTTTTCTGGGATAATAGCCGTCCTAAGGGGTAGAAATGGAGACCATTAGACAGCCCACAAAATGGGTAATAATAACAACTGTTATATGCAGAAAGCCCTGTAGCTTAAAAAGTGTTATTTTGTTTTTTCACTTGGACTGTCATAATAGCCCAAGAAGATATGTATAGAAAGTAAAAATGGGTACCATTATTATTAAATACAGATTAGAGAAAGAAAGAGGAGTAGTAGATATCTAGTATCAATATATCATCCTGAAGTGATCCCACCATTGTTCTTGTCATGCCCATGCATATTATTGTTGCCTTTATTTTTTAATTTATTTTTTATTGAAGTATAGTTGAATTGCAATGTTGCATTAATTACTGCTCGACAGTAAAGTGACTTACTTATACATATACATATATATAATATATATATTCTTTTTCATATTCTTTACCATTATGGCTTAACACAGGATATAAATACAGTTATCTGTGCTATATAGTGTGTGTTAGTTGCTACGTTGTGTCTGATTCTTTGCAACCCCATGGAGTGTAGCCCACCAGGCTCCTCTGTCCATGGAGTTCTCCAGGCAAGGATGCTGGAGTGGTTTGCCATTTCCTCCTCCAGTGCCATACAGTAAGACTTTGTTATTTATCCATTTCACATATACCAGTTGTATCTGTTAATCCCAAACTCCCAATCCAAACCTCTCCCAACCTCTCTCCTCCTTGGCAACCACCAGTCTCTTCTCTAGGTCCCCAATTCTGTTTCATAGATAGATTCATTTGTGTCATATTTTAGACTTCACAGATAAGTGATATGATATGGTATTTGTTTTCCTCATTCTGACGTACTCCACTTAGTATGATCATCTCTGGCTGCATCCATGTTGCTGCAAATGACATAGTTTCATTCTTTTTTATGGATGAGTAGTATTCCAGAGTATATATGTACGACGTCTTCTTTATCCTTCATCTGTCAGTGGACATTTAGGCTGTTTCCATGTGTCAGCTATTGCAAATACGGCTGCTGTGAACATAGTGCTCAGTTGCTCAGTCGTATCCAACTCTTTGTGATCCTATAGCCTGTACC
The DNA here is from genome assembly GCF_014754425.2 of Oryx dammah. NCBI lineage: Eukaryota > Metazoa > Chordata > Mammalia > Artiodactyla > Bovidae > Oryx > Oryx dammah. Next base: position 38,280,479 of record NW_024070204.1, on the reverse strand, counting down.
CACCAGGCTCCTCTGTCCATGGGATTTTTTTCAGGCAAGAATACTGGGGTGGGTTGCCATTTCCACCTCCAAGGGATCTTCCCGACCCAGGGATGAAAGCCTCAACTCTTGTGTTTCCTGCACTGCAGGCAGATCCTTTACAATTGAGCCATCAAACACAGAAGTGTGTGCATCTTTTTGAATTATAGTTTTGTCTGGATCTAGGCCTAAGAGTGGGAGTGCTGGTTCATATGGCTGCTCAATTTTGAGTTTTTTTGAGGAAACTGCATATTGCTTTTCACAGAGGCTGCACCAACTTACCTTCCAACTTACATTCCCACCAAAAGTGTAGGAGGGTTCTCTTTTCTAGGAGAGTTGCCTTTAACTCTACAAAGAGATGTGCATCTACTCCTGTCTTCTTGAGGCAGGAGGCAGATGGGCCTCCCAGCCCAGGGTAAAGTGACTGGAGATTCATTCCCTGTGAATCAAAACTCTAAGATGAGAATAGCAGGACAACTAAAGGAGAAGGCTGGGTCTTGCCCTGACCACACATTTCTTTTCCCAAAATCAAGAGACCTCCTAACCACACATGCATAGAAAAGGCTCCTTGCAGACTAAAGGGGGAGTTAAGTCAAGAGATATTCTACCCAGATGCCTTTTCGGTAAAATCTTGGCTAAGAGGCGCATGTACTCACATAGGAGGGTCCTGAGATATACCAAATATGGGCTGTGAACCAGGCAAATCAAGATCGGCCAAAGGAAACCCAGAAGAAATACCCCATAAAAGAAATTCAAACCGTCACAAGGGTGCGACTCAGTGACTCACTCTCTCTCTAAGTCTGCCAATGTGTCTATCCACATGCACTGTATTCTTTTTCCTCTTAATAAGCACCTTACTTGTTTTACCACTTTCCATCTTTGTGGGAATTCTTTTCTGCAAAGCCAAAGGCCCAGGGCCCTTGTCACTGACCACTGATCTAGTGACTAGGATCCGGTGCTCTCATTGCTGTGATCCATCCCAGTCTCTGGCTGGGAACCCAAGCTCCGCTCCAAGATGTTGCAGGCAGAGGCCACCTGAGGTCATTCTGGAGTTTGGTTCCACCTCTGACTAGAGCATGAGTCTTAGATCAGTGCAAAGGACCAATGGTTCTTGAACTTTTTCAACCTACCCGGTCTCTTCTCACATGGAACGACACTTCCTAGCATTAACTCTCAAATTCTGAAAACTGATATGTCTCTTTTAAGCCAGACCAGATCTGCCTTTGGCTATGGTCCCACACTTCACACGGTGTCCAGCCTGCCATATGCTAGGCTGTGTCACTGTTTAGCAGAAGAGGATGCTGAATGGATCTGGTTGTTTCGAACATTCTACTCGCTTGGCCCTGGGCTTCCCATCTGTTTCTGAGTACAGTTCTTGGTTCTGACTCTAATTCTGACAGTAGGAGATGGTAGAAGACTTACCCTCACTGGGCTGTGACTCAACATTACATGCCCAGTGCTTCCTTCTTGTTGGGAAGTTATCATTCAGTTCAATGCATTTAAGCATAACTCAATGCATTTAAGCATCTTGAGTAATATGAGAAGAATTAAGTTCTAGTTGATAGTGGACTTAGAGTTAGGAGAACTCTATTACAACCAAAGCTATATGTCCCAAATAGTGTTTCTTTTCCCCTCCAGATCTCTCCACCATCCTTCACCTTGCCCTTTGCTCCAGAAGGCTCACTAGTATGGAATTCATTAATGGGTTTCTATGTTCTCGAGCTTACAGTTGGGCTTAACTAGTGGAGGTACCTCAAGTGGCTATAGGAAAGTGATGTTGGGGCATTTATTGCTCTCCATCCCTCTCTGAGCTTGCTTTGGGACAAGTAAATCCCTTCACTGAAGATCCTTGTTCCTCTCAAAGCAGCGTTCATTATAGCCCTCTTCTACCAGTTTCTAGTAAAACTCCTGTCCTTATTCTTTGCAGCCTAGAAATGGTAATGGTTTTTCATGTATTACTAGCCTTGAGACACTACCTTACCATCCATGGTTTCTCTACATTGCATCCACATAATCCCTTTATAAGTAAACTCTCTTTGAATTATCCTAATTGGATTTTTCCATCTGTTTTCTGTTGACATTCTGAGATATACACTGTGTGATTTCAGGCAAGTCACTTCATAGGACTAGTTACCTCAAATGTAGTATGAGAGATGTCAAGCAGATTCCATGCCCTCCAGCTTTAAATCTGTTTGACAATGCAGGGATTGCAAAAGAAATATCTTCTTCAAGTCTCATTGAGGAGATAATGCATATACCTATGAAATGCAGAATAAAACTAAGTATACAAGTGATGATGATGTAGAAATGCACTAAGAATTAAAAGACGGGCAAGGTCAGTATAAATTGAATGGTTAAAGGAAACATGTGGATCTGCCAATAAAGTCTGCCCCAGCAAAGAACCCCAGAAAAACCCATCTATGTAGGCTTTCTAACTTAGATCCATGATGGATTGTGTATTCAAGGCTGTACCAGGCAGAAAGCCTGTTATGGAGCTGCACCGAAGAGCCCACACAGGGCAGCCAGCCCTCAGTATTCATGGAAGAATGGTTTCAGGGTCCTCTCCCATACCAAAATCCTCGGATGCTCAAGTCCCCTACATAAAATGGCAAAGTGCAGTCAGCTCTCCAGTGAGTTCCAGTAGATTCAATCAACTGCAGGTAGATGTAGAACCTGAAAATACAGAGGGTTGACTATGTCAATAAATCTTAGATGAGGCCTGCTGGAGATGAGTTATTCTTGAAAGTGGACTCAATCATATCTCTCAATAAATATGAAGCTTCTAGGATTTCCTGAATTGAAATATTCTTTTTAAAAAACATATAGGAAGGTGAAAGGATTAAGAGTTTTGAAGAGGCTACAGGTCTAATTTTAATTGTTATTAGTTAGCTGTACCTTTGTGCTTGGTCGCTTCAATCATATCCGACTCTTTGCACCCCTGTAGAGGATAGCCCTCCAGGCTTCTCTGTCCCTGAGATTTTCCAGGCAAGAATACTGGAGTGGGTTGCCATGCCCTCCTGCATGGGATCTTCCCAACCCAAGGATTGAACCCGCATCTCCTCGATTGCAGACTGGCTGTTTACCACTGGGGAAGATGTACCTTTAAATGTGTTTTAATCTGAAAACAATGCTATGTTTAATTTGGTGCAGGCTCCTTTTCTTTGATTCAGAGATATTGAATACTTACACACTTATATGAGAATAATAGAATAATCACCTTCATATCCACCATACAAGTTAAGAAATAAAATATCATTTATACAATTGACATTCATAGCATCCTCTCCTATTTCAATACAACTTTTTTTCCACCAGAGATAATTTCTTGTCCCTGTCTTCCTCCAACTCTCCCAAACTAGAGCCAAGGCCAAGACAGACAAATTGCTTAGCCAACTCCCTTTGTGAGCTTCCCTGGTGGCTCAGACGGTAAAGCGTCTACCCGCAATGCAGGAGACCCGGGTTCAATCCATAGGTCGGGAAGATCTCCTGGAGAAGGAAATGGCAACCCACTCCAGTATTCTTGCCTGGAAAATTCCATGGACTGAGGAGCCTGGTGAGCTACAGTCCATGGGGTCGCAAGAGTCCGAGATGACTGAGGTGACTTCACTTTCACTTTCACTTTTGTGTTGAGTATCCTCATATTCACTGAGAGTATAAGATTACACTATAGCCTCAAAGGATTTTAGATTTATGTGATACTACTTGCTCAGGCCCAGGCCTTTTTCCTGCATACCAGTAAAACCCCAAATCTTGGGTTTTTCTATCAATATGTGTCTACACCTCATCAGCTTCCTGACAACACAGGTTGACTTGGCCTAATGGATTTTATCTACTCTCTGGTTTGGTTTTAACCATTAAAGATTTTCCTTATTTCCCTTATTAGCTTAGCTGTGCATTTTTAAATAAAATACTTTTGAAATATATTTTCACATGTTTCTCTTGTGGTAGACTTTTTAAAAAGTCTAGTTTACCATATTTTAAAATTCAGAAACAAGGCACTCTACTTTGATTCAAAGACTACTCATCATGGAAGTTTGAAAACCCCGCTTTCATCTCGTAGGCAAGTTGTGGGCATGAGTGTTCAGTTGCTGAGTCATGTCCGACTCTTTGCATCCCCATGGACTGTAGCCCAAGTGGCTCCTCTATCCATGGGATTATCCCAGCAAGAATAATGGAGTGGGCTGCCACTTCCTACTCCAGGGGATCTTTCCCAGCCAGGGATCAAACCCAAGTCTCTTGCAGCTCCTGTGTTGACAGACAGATTCTTTACCACTGAACCACTTGGGAAGGCCCGTAAGCAAGATGATTACTGCCTAAACTAATTATAAAAATATACCTATGGCAGATTCATGTTGATGTTTGACAGAAAACAACAAAATTCTGTAAGGCAGTTACCCTTCAATTAAGAAATAAATAAATTTTAAAAATAACTTTTATTCATAAATAAAGAAAAACTTTTATAGCCAAGTAGCTAATTCAGTTAATTCAAATCTGCTGCAATTCAAGTACACTGACAGTGAGAAATGAATAGTGGAAAGTAAAATCATAGTCTTCTTGGCAGGATTCTATAGAATGTTTTTTCAAAGTTCCTTAAAGGTAAGGACCATTCTTTTAAAAATATTCATTTCAGCTTATTGGAGCTAGAACTTGTCTTATTTATTTTTCTCTCTCTCATGGTGTTTAGTATGTTTCCTTTCACATTGCAGGTTTTCAAAATGTATTTGCTGAGTTGATCTGAATTGACTCTTCTAAGTCCAATGCAAAAACAAAATGGCCTTAATATTTCCTCTTGTTCTGATGCATAACTTGAACCAGCTCACAGCAATCCCTTCCTTATGTTGCACAGAATCTGTGACTTTCATTATCTAATCTTGGGCTTATTCAGTTACAGAGTATTTGCTTTGGCTTGTGTAAAATAAATAACTTCTAACTAGAGAGTTGTTTTTTAATTATTTGCAATCTTCTGTGATTAAGTATTAACTCCCTAAGTAAACTTAAACTCTAACAAGTGTAATACTGTAAATAGCAGGGTTTATTATGATTCCTTTTTCTTCATTTTTTTTGTTGTTGTTTTATATCAATCTTAGATCACTAGGAAATGACTGATTACCATGGGAAATTCTTTCAACTTTCATTTGCCAAAAGTGGGTAATAGCATGAAGTAGGTATTTGGCCACAATTTAATTCCAGTTTGAACAGTTCCTACCAGAAGACAATACAAATAGTCTGGCACAATAAAAAGGTTTTTCAAATAAAATAATTCCTTAAGAAGTAAAAGAGGAATTTCTCTAACGGTCTAGTGGTTAAGACTTCATGCTCCCAATGCAGGGGGTACGGATTCAATCCCTGGTTAAGGAACTAACATCCTGCATGCCACATGGCTCAGGCCAAAAAATTAAAAATAAAAAAGCAAAACAGCTGTTTGGGATCTGTTTGTTTCTGTGTGGGTTCTAAAATAGTGTGCTTTCCAATACAGATAATATCAAGACTTTTGGGCATGAGGAGATCTTTGAAGTGAGATCTTGAGTGGCGAGATACTTTAAGTAAGAGCTGACAAAAAGGAAGATAAATGAAGAAACAGAGATGCGAGGCATCAAAAATGAAGGAAGAAGGGCCTGTGTCCTAGGGGGTACTGAAGAAAGGCATAGATTACAAGAAGGGCATTATCAGAAGCAAGTGGAAAAGGAGGTCATTGCCACCATAATTTCCCCGGCTCAGAACCATCATGCCTTCCACAGCCAGCTCTCAGAGTCCTTTACTTCTCTTAAGGTTACACAACTCTGGAAGGATGCAGGAAGAAGTGATAAAGTAGGGGAGGAGGAAAGATTGTTAAATAGCTCCAAAAATAAGACGACTGAGTTTCTGAAAATTTATTGTAAAAAAAGGAAGAAGTTTCCTTTATAGAATTTGTATGATAGGGAACTCAAAAATAAATACTAATAGAAGAATTGTGCAATTTGATGAGATCATTTAAACAGTGTTTGAAGACTGCAATACCACTGACAACATTGATGCTATAATCCAGTGTGCTTGGTATACACCAATCAAATGATTAAAATATGAATGTATGTGAACACAGACTAAAAGTGGATAATTTTCTCTATAGTAGCTTTCTTAGGGTAGGGAAATTCCATATCTTCTTTATTTTTTAACCTACCTCTTGATGTTATCACATTTGCTTTTCAGTTAATAAAATCAGTGTATAATGTTGGCATATGGAAGAGGGGATGAAGGAAGCTGGTAGAAAGCAGGACCAGCCCCTGATAAGACTGGTGCTGTCATTGTTGCCAAGTTTCCTTTGTTGTCTTCTTTTTACCGTGAGAGACTAAGAAAGATCTTGAATAGCACAGAACAATTATCTCCTTTCTATATGCATACTAGCCTGCTATAGCACATATACTAGGTGCTTGTGAGATACTAAGTTTTCAGTTAATATATTTTGAGTGTCATTGAGTATTTTTTTCATTTCACAAGAAGCAACATCCATTACCCATTTTAGATACATGGATTTTTATTTGAAAGCAAGACAATTCTGTATATCCCTGATTAACACTCTATATAACCAACACTATTGCAAAAAACAATGTAAGTGCCATGCTTAGTCGCTCAGTTGTGTCCAGCTCTTTGAAACCCCATGGACTATAGCCCATCAGGCTCCTCTATCCATGGGGATTCTTCAGGCAAGAATACTGGAGTGAGTTGCCATGCCCTCCTCCAGGGGATCTTCCCAATCCAGGGATCAAACGCAGGTCTGCTGAATTGCAATTGGATTCTTGACCGTCTGAGCCACGAAGGAAGCTGCCAAAACCAATGCTTTATAACAAATAAGTACTCTGGGGTAAGTGGTTTGGGAATGATTATATAACATGTAATACATACGTGTGTTCTTGGATTTATGGAATGAAATATCATGTAGCATTGAAAGAAAAAAAGTGAAGTCACTCAGTTGTGTCTGACTCTTTGCGACCACATGGTAGCCTGCCATGGCTGCAGCCATGCCTGTAGCCTTCCAGGCTCCTCCATCCATGGGATTTTTCAGGCAAGAATACTGGAGTGGGTTGCTATTTCCTTTTCCAGGGGATCTTCCCACCCCAGGGATCAAACCTGGGTCTCCCACACTGCAGCATGACGCGTTGCCATCTGAGCCACCAGCGAAGCCCATGTAGCATTACGCTGGTGCTGTTCTGAATTTTCTTGGGTCGAATAATGGCCCTGGTGGCTCCGACGGTAAAGAATCCACTGGCAACGGAGGAGACTTGGATTCGATCCCTGGGTTGGGAAGATCCTCTGGAGGAGTGCATGGCAACCCACTCCATTATTCTTGCCTGGAGAATTCCATGGACAGAGGAACCTGGCGGGCTATGGGATCACAAAGTGTTGGACACCACTGAGCAACTAAGCACAGGGCACAGCACATGTTTAGCTTTATAAAGCAGTGTGTATGTGTGCACCAGATTCACAGACCTTGCCTATTATTTTAGCTTTGTCATGAGTTTGAAAAGTAAGAGGAGGTATACTTTTCTTTACATGTGAAAACCTAAAAGCTGGAGGAAGACAAAGGGAGACTGGAAGGAAGACGGGAGGAATAAATAATCCCCATGCCTCAAACACTTCTTTGATAATAAAAGATCCAGCTGTTGGCAAGTGGTGTTTTATGGGGGCATCACAGAATCAAAGGCTTATGTTTCAAATAGATGGTCTTTCTGTGGTACAAACATGATGAAGGATAATGTGTTGTTTCAGATTTTCATTATTCATAAAAGAAAAACCAATAGTGATAGACATGTAAGAACAAAGCTAAATACATTTCAGAGGACTTCTGGCTCTCAAATCTAAGAGAATCTAATAAACAGACTATTTATTTACCACGTTTTATATTTGTTTTCTTCTTAGAGGAAAAAACACAATAGAGATTCTTTATTCAGAATAGTTGATTTTAGTAATAAGGATTTGGCTTTATCTTGGTTTTATCTAATCTGCCTCCCTTTCCCCAGTTCATTTCTTTTCTCTGTCCAGGTAACCAGATTGCTCCAGTGCTTACAGATATTCAAATATGTGCCCCAAATTCTGGAGTCTGCCTCTATAGGGAGGTTTTATTGGAGAAACAAGGGAAGGAGGTGGCATTAAAAAAAAAAATCAACATCTTAAACAGTCAGTTCCTAAAGAGAAGTGGGAAGACAGGGCTGACTGTGTGGCAACCACATCTCTTTCCCCAACATTTTTGCTTTCCCTGGCTGGAGTAGATCCCCTGGAGAAGGAAATGGCAACCCACTCCAGTATTAGTGCCTGGGCAATCTCAGAGACGGAGGAGTCTGACGAGCTACAGTCTATGTGGCAAGACTTTGGAATGGCATGTTGGTTAAGGAGAAGAACCTTCCAGAGATGGTGGCTCTTGGCATTGCTGCATCTGGTACAGGAAAGGGAACTCACAGACCACGTAATCAATAAGGGGGAGGACTTTAAACACGTGTATATATATATATCTAAAGCACTCATCAATGAGTGTCTCATGATGAACCACTCATCCACTGAGTGGTTCTAAGAATTTAAGGCAGCCATAGTGTTTAGAGCTTTCAGTGCAATTCTCATTCATTGGCTTATCCAGAGGACATATTATGTGTCAGGCACTTAGTGCTCAGAGTTAATAATGCAGAAATAATAGTGATAATAAAAGCTAGTATTTGTGAAATATTTTCTGTGATCCATGTCTAGTGGTTCTCATTTATTTTATTTTGCAACCTTATATGTAGATGGCATCATCGGTCCATTTACATATTAGTAGATACTGAGGTTTATAGAGATGGAAAGATATTATTTCATACAACAAATATTTGAGTATCCTTTATGTGCCAGTGCTGTGCCCTTTGCTAGAGATACAACAGTAAACAAGACAGATTAGATTCTAATTCTTATGGAATTTAAATTCTAGTTGTAGAGGGGGGAGATAGACAAAAGGCAAATAAGAAATTAAATAAAATGAAACTTGAAGCTAGTGATAAATACAAAGAAGAAAATAACATTTGATCATATGATGGAAGTTGACAGGCAGCAAGGGAGGGTGAGTTGAGTTAGATACTTTAGATACTAGAAGGTTCAATTTAGAAGACGATATTTAAATGAAGACTTGGATGAAAAGGTGCCAGTCACACAAACTGGGGACAGAGCAGAGGGAAGTGTGCTCACAAGGGCTCAAGTGGAATGAGCGTAGTATTTTTGATTAGTAGAGAAAAGTCCAGTGTTGCTGGAGTGCAACAAGCAAAGGGGATCTCATCTTGAGTGGCCTTAGAACCCCAAGTACATGTTACTTACAGCTTCTGGGAGTTCAATTTCGTTTGACTTCATGGAGCATCTTTAGGGAAGTGAATGGGAAAAGAACCAGCCTGTCTACAGTTGAAAACAGATTTTCTTACATTTCCTTTTATGTAAAGCACATCTCTCTTTTAGGTACAGATTGGGCCCTGAGAGTGGAAGCAGAGTAGAATATCAGGAAAAGTATGGTTTCCTGCTGGTTCTCTCCCACATTATTCACCAGCAGATGAATGTGTCCCAGGGTCCCTTTGGAATTCTTCTCTAGGCTCTACTACAGTAGCCAAGGCCAGCAAACTATGCCATTTTCTCCCTAATCTTTACCACAGTTCCTTCAGGAACACCACCGCCCATCTTTCTGGTTTAGTCATCCTTGATTCATTCTTCTCTCTGACTCATTGCATCTGGTAGAGTGGTCACTATGAATCTGAAATACAGACATTTGAAGGACAGCAGCTTGGTGTCCCCAAGGATAAAGGAAATGAGGCTTTCGTGTGTTCTGATCTGCTATTGCCTCATTCTTGTGGCCAGGGACGTGTGTCTGGCTTATTAATTAGGATGAGTAGATTGACTTCACGTGTAAGTGATCTCAGAAAACTTACCAAAATAAATATTTTATTATAAAGATTATTAATAAATGTTGTAAAATATTGAAAGTGTTAGTCACTGAGTCGTGTCTGACTCTGCAACTCCATGGACTGTAGCCCACCAGGCTCCTTTATCAATGGAATTCTCCAGGCAAGATTACTGGAGTGGGTTGACATGCCCGTCTCCAAGGAATCTTCCCAACCCAGGGATCAAACCCAGGTCTCCTGCACTGAGGCAGATTCTTTACCATCTAAGCCACCAGGGAAGCACCAACTTAATAAGTAAAAAGATCAATGCAGACTTTCACCTAAGTGACACAGCAAAGTATTCAACCAATAACCCACACACAGGTGCTTATGACATCTCCCCAAACTTGGAAATCACACAAGCAGACATGTGTGCATCAATGTGTATGTATTTATGCGTGTATGTGTGTGTGTGTGTGTGTGTGTGTAAAGAGATAAGAACTAGGAGTTCAGAGCATAGGAGACTGAGGAGAGAAGACAGTGTAATGGATATGTAATTGATGAGCAAGAGATGCTAATATTACATTAATTACTCACCATTCAGAAATGGCCCTTTAAACCACAACATTGATAATACCTAGGAGGTTATTGCAAATACAGACTTTAATGCCCCGTCCCAGATATTAACAAGTTCCTCAAGTGATCCATGTGGGCATTAATATTGGAAAATATAGCCTTGATGATTGGGGTATTGTTCTCACCCTTTTCTTTGATTATGAATGATCTCTAGAAGATGAAGTTCAGGTCAGGACTGAACTACTGTTTCATCAAAAGATATCACATATAGTTTTACAGTATTTATCACACTTTATAATAATGGTGATTTTCTTGCCTAATTCACCCTACTGTGATATGAATTCCAGAGAATGAACAACATGGGTTTGAACTGTTTGGGTCCACTTACATGTAAATTTTTTTCAATAGTAAATACTGTGGCATAGCATGATTTGTGATTGAGTTTGCAGATGGAGAACCGAGAGTGCAGATGAACCAAATATACAGAGTTCAGTTTAGTTCAGTTCAGTCGCTCAGTCGTATCCAACTTGTTGTGACCCCATGAACTGCAGCACGCCAGGCCTCCCTGTCCATCACCAACTCCCGGAGTCCATTCAAACCCATGTCCATCGAGTCAGTGATGCCATCCAACCATCTCATCCTCTGTCATCCCCTTCTCTTCCTGCCCTCGATCTTTCCCAGCATCAGGGTCTTTTCAAATGAGTCAGCTCTTTGCATGAGGTGGCCAAAGGATTGGAGTTTCAGCTTCAGCATCAGTCTTTCCAATGAACACCCAGAACCGATCTCCTTTAGGATGGACTGGTTGGATCTCCTTGCAGTCCAAGGGACTCTCAAGAGTCTTCTCCAACACCACAGTACAAAAGCATCAATTCTTCGGTGCTCAGCTTTCTTTATAGTCCAACTCTCACATCCATACATGACCACTGGAAAAACCATAGTCTTGACTAGATGGACCTTTGTTGACATAGACAGAGAAGCAACTGTAAATTATATGCAGATTTTCGACTGCATAGAGGGTCAGCATCCCTGGTCCCTGCCTTATTAAGGATCAGCATTCTGAAGGAGATCAGCCCTGGGATTTCTTTGGAAGGAATGATGCTAAAGCTAAATCTCCAGTACTTTGGCCACCTCATGCGAAGAGTTGACTCATTGGAAAAGACTCTGATGCTGGAAGGGATTGGGGGCAGGAGGAGAAGGGGACGACAGAGGATGAGATGGCTGGATGGCATCACTTACTTGATGGATGTGAGTCTGAGTGAACTCTGGGAGTTGGTGATGGACAGGGAGGCCTGGCGTGCTGCGATTCATGGGGTCACAAAGAGTCAGACATGACTGAGCAACTGAACTGAACTGTGTACTCTTTTATTTCCATATCTTTGACTCAATGTATGGCATGTAATATATACTCAATAAATAGCTACCAAATGCTCGATACTATAGAGCAGGACATGAGGAATACTTAGTAAAAGAAACCCGCTTTCCCTTCTTTTACTTGATAAGTGATGTTATTTTAATCTCCCAACTGACCACCTCTTCTCAGCCACACACAGAACTCCTTTCAGTGTGTCTTGCACACAACAGGCACTTGATTTATTAAACAAGTTGAATAAGAACTAGACAAATCTAGTCCCTACAAAACTCATGCCACACAGAACTTTCTGCAGTGGAGATGGAGATCAATGAATAAAAAGAACTTATATGCATGGTTTAATTTTAGCCTGAAAGATTTACTGATTATCCTGAGAAATGTCAGAACAATTGAAAGGAATTCTAAAGAAAAATCAAGAGATTGGTAGAAATCAGTGTCTAAGCCATATAGTCTGATAAGGGTTTCAAACAAACTGAAAAGCAATGCTTCATGTGTGATAGTTTCAGTTGCTCTAAGTATTCAGAACAACTTCAAAGTAGAATGGCACAATGAGAAGCTTGTGAGTGATGAGTTTTGCTGTGGGAAAATATGTGTGTGGGTGGACAGAGGCCATGCAGTGTTTGTTTTCTATTTCTGGAAATTAATCTGCTTGTACTGTTTTCACTAGAGCAGGCTTTCTCAACCTTGTCACTACAATAGTCTTCCTTGTTCAAGGTTTTGCTTTTTGAGGTTTCAGTTATCCAGGATTGACTCTGGTCCAAAATTATAAAATGGAAAATTCTAGAAATGAGCAATTCGCAAGTTTTAAGTTACTTGCTGTTCTGAGTAGTGTGATGAAATCTCATGCCAACCACTCTGTGCCACCTTGTAGTGAACCATCCCTTTGACTAGGATACCCCACCCATTGGTCACTTAGCCATTTTGGTTATTAGACTATCTCGGTATTGCAGTGCTTGTTTTCAAATAACTGGCTTTACTTAATAATGGCTTCAAAGTGTAAGGGTAATGATGCTGGCAATTCAGCTATTCTTTTGCTGTTTAATTTGTAAGTTAAACTTTCTCACATACAGGAAGAAACATAGTATATATGGGCTTCCCAAGTGGCACTTAGTGGTAAAGAACCTGCCTGCCAATGCAGGAGACATGAGACACGGTCGATTTCTGGATTGGGAAGGTCTCCTGGAGGAGGTCATGGCAACCTACTCCAGTAATCTTGCCTGGAGAATCCCATGGACAGAGAAGCCTGGCGGGCTAAGGTCCACAGGGTCACAAAGAGTTGGACGTGACTGAAGTGACTTAGTATGCGCACATGCACTATTTACAGTTCCAGGCATCCACTGGGTGTCTTAGGACCTATCCCCTGCAGATAAGGGGAGCTACTATATAGACATTTGGGGCTGGGTGATTCTTTGTGTGGGAGCTCTCCAGTGCATTGTAGGATAGTCAGCTACATCCCTGGCCCTCTACTGACTAGATGCCTGGAACACTGCCCCTTCACTTGTAACAGTACAAAACATTTGCAGGAGCTGTCAAATATCTTCTGGGTCAAAATAAACCCTGGTAGAGAACCACTTGTCTATGGTAACAGATGGGTCTATTGGTCTTTCTGATTACCTAACAATACTGCTGCTGTATTGATTTTCTTCTTAAATTTTTACATCTCTTGCATAGATTTTTGCTGGTCCCAAGACCTTCCCATTTAAGAAGCTGCCCTCCCTAGGGCTGTGTTGGCAGATGTAGAAGTTTTAGGATACTGTTGTCCTTGGCTTAGCAGCTCCTGTACACAGCAGGACCTCAGGGAAGGATTCCATTTGACTCTGCTGAGAAGTGTCCAAACAGATGCTGCAGTGGAGAGGGAGAATCCATGTCTGAGCTGATTTATGTGAAGATAGACAGTAATTTTGGAGAAGGCAATGGCACCCCACTCCAGTACTCTTGCCTGGAAACTTCCATGGATGGAGGAGCCTGGTAGGCTGCAGTCCATTGGGTCACTAAGAGTTGGACACGACTGAGCGACTTCACTTTCACTTTTCACTTTCATGCATTGGAGAAGGACATGGCAACCCACTCCAGTGTTCTTGCCTGGAGAATCCCAGGGATGGGGGAGCCTCGTGGGCTGCCGTCTATGGGGTCGCACCGAGTCGAATGTGACTGAAGGGACGCAGAAGCAGCAGCAGACTGTAATTTAGGACTTCTTTATTTCTTAGGGTCTCTTTAGTTTTTCAGACAGCCCTACTGATAGTCCTTAAAAGGAAATCCATATGACAAAGAGGCTTAATAGTTAAGAGGGCAGTTGGAGCAGCTCTTTTTCCTGCTCCTTGACGGGAATGCCTATGCTCTAAACTAGTCACTGCCGGCTCATCTATTGGTTTAAAGAAACAACCCAGCAAGTTTAAAGACATTGTGATGAATATTGAACTCCTCTACTGGGAGGCATTAATGTAATAGGGCTTCTCAAATTTAGCAACCGGGATCCTGGATCTAAAGACTTACATAAGGAAACCAACCTCCTTTACTTCAGCTTACTGTCTCTGAGATGCGCTGAGGAAGAAGGCTTTATACAATATTAAAGGCACAGCTTTACCCAAGGAGAAATATCACAGAATGATCATTTTGATTTTTCCTTTACAAAAGGATTAATCTCAGTGTTCTACAAGATATGTCAGGTTTAATTTAATATTAAAAATTGTATTTCCTATATGTTAATGTCAAGTGAAGCACAAATATTGAACTACCAGTATGTAGTTTTTAAATTATCTGTTCAATTTTAGAAGTGTTTTGGTTTGTGATACATATTGTGCATTTTCTCTGATGACACAAAATCTCTTGTATTGTCCTCAAAGCCCTGATCATTTGTTGGAGGTCTGAGGTAAGATTACATGTCAGGAATAAGGCACAATCCTTACTCTTCATTTTTGGTCTTTGCCGCTTAAAAATCCAAATAACCAATCACTTTAATCAATGGAGTAAACAAAAATTAATGAGATTAATTGTAGGGTGTCAAATAAAAATGGATTCTGTAGCTCAGTTGGTAAAGAATCTGCCTGCAATGCAGGAGACTGGGGTTTGATCCCTGGGTCAGGAAGATACCCTGGAGAAGGAAATGGCAGCCACTCCAGTATTCTTGTCTGGGAAATCCCATGAACAGAAGGAGTCTTGTGGGCTTCAGTCCATGGAATCACAGAAGAGTTGGACATGACTTAGCAACTAAATAATATCAACAAGGCCAGACTCCACACCAAGAGCTGTGTTTGGGGATTTAGTACAAGGTAACAGGGAATGGAGCTGGCTGATTAGTACTATGGAGTCAGTGATACTGAAGGAATAATAACAGGCAGACAGACTCAGCATGCAACCAGGTTCTACTTACCAGTGTAACATTTAGTGGTGAAATTTTAGTATTCCAATGATGGGAGGGGGTCATAAGAGCAAATAATTCCCTTAGAAGACTTAAATACGAGATAATTTGTCAAGGTAAAATTCCTGTTAATGAAACTGAGGCAGAAAGCAAGAGGAATTTGTTCAGACATGCCACTCTATTGGCTGGAATCAATTCTCTATCTTTTTTTCTAAGGTTAAATCCATTCTAGAGACTGAGGCAGAGTAAGCCTATAGAAGAGGTTTGGATGGTAGTAGCTAGGATGTTTATTAGGGATATTAGGGATATGTCAGGAACATTACCTGAAAGCTGTATCAGTGGTCCCAACAGGAAACCAGGCCATTAGCAATGGAATGGAATGGAGATGAAGAGGCTACATCTGAAAGAGAATTTGGAGGTCAATATGATGAGACTGGAAGACTGATGAACATGAGGTTTGAGGGGTGAGTTAGAACTCAAGATGAATCCAAGATAAGATGGAAGTAATATGAAATGAGTATGGTAGGTACAATGATAAAGGAGCTGGTTTGAAAGGGAGGATACGATAGTTCATCTAAAACATTTTAAGGGCCCCATGGAGTAATAAAATTTAGTTACCTGATAGGCAGACTGGAAATCTGTAATGCAGGTCAGATTAGATTGTATCAATTTATTATGTATCTATTATAAGGCATGAGGACAAAGAGAAGAATGAGATCACCCAAGGAATAATCAGGGAGCAAGGTGAAATCTTGACTAGAACTTTGGATAATGCTCTGATTTAGGAACTGGAAGGGCAGCAAGAGGCAGCAAAGGAGGCTGGGATGGGACAATAACAAGAAAGTAGGAAAACTAGGAAAGAGTCATGTCTAAAAAGCCAAAGGGGGAAAATATTTTAAGAAGGAAGAAGGAAGAACAGCAGCATCAAACATTCCAGAAAGGCTGAGCAGGATTCACTCATTCATTTATTTGACAACAGTAATGAAATGCCTCTAAGTTCTGTGCTAGGATTTAGGAATGAGGCCACAGAAGTCTGATGAGTATTTTTAGTTATCATTGAGGCTGTTTCACAGAGGTTTTATATGAGTTACAATCATTATAGTCTGATTACAGCAGTTAAAGATGGAACCAGAGTTAAGGAGAGAGAGTCAAGCTGTGTAGCCTAACTTTCTGAGAAATCTAAGAGGAAATGGTAAAGAAGACAGGGGTCAATAATGGCCTAATCCCACGTGAACTCATTTTGACGCACTGACTTGAATCAAATGTTTATTAATAAAGCTGGATATAGTAGTGAGCACAGGAGATGATAGTTTTTTTTTGCTTTTGAGGAAGCTTACAATCTAGATGTACTTTATTTTCTTGAGCTTCAAAATTACTCAGATGGTGACTGCAGCCATGAAATTAAAAGACACTTGCTCCTTGGAAGAAAAGCTATGACAAACCTAGATGGCATCTTAAAAAGCAGAGACATAACTTTGCTGACAAAGGTCCGTATGGTCAAATTTATGGTTTTTCCAGAAGTCTTTTACGGATGTGAGAGTTGGACCATATAGAAGGGTGAGCACCAAAGAATTGATGGTTTTGAAGTGTGGTGTTGGAAAAGACTCTTGAGAGTCCCTTGGACTGCAAGATCAAACCACTCAATCCTAAAGGAAATTGACCCTGAACATTCACTGGAAGGACTAATGCTGAAGCTGAAGCGCCAACATTTTGGCCACCTGATGTGAAAAGATAGCTTATTAGAAAAGACCCTGATGCTGGGAAAGATTGAAGGCAGGAGGAGAAGGGGATGGCAGAGGACGAGATGGTTGGATGGCATCACCGACTCAATGGACATGAATTTCAGCAAGCTCTGGGAAATGGTGAAGGACAAGGAAGGCTGGCATGCTGCAGACCGTGGAATCACAAAGAGTTGGACATGCCTGAGAGACTGAGCATCAATGAACAACAATCTAGATGGAAATTAATGTGTATGTTTGTGAGGGGATTGCAGGTGGAGAGTAAGATATAAAGATTGAATAAAAATTCAATGAACATAATGAACATTAGTTATAATATCAAATAATGATTATTAGTTGATGTAAAGGACCTATAGACTAACAAACTGTGAATTCAGGGGGAGGGAAGATTACCACAAGTGCCCAAAGGTTTTGCCACAGAGAAAGAAATACAAGTAAGTTGCAAAAGAAGACTGCTGCTGCTGCTAACTCGCTTCAGTCATGTCCGACTCTGTGCGACCCCATAGACAGCAGTCCACCAGGCTCCTCCGTCCCTGGGATTCTCCAGGCAAGAATACTGGAGTGGGTTGCCATACCCTTCTCCAATGCACGCATGCATAATAAGTCGCTTCAGTCATGTCCGACTCTATGCGACCCCCTGGACAGCAGCCCACCAGGCTCCTCCTCCCACTAGAGTGGGTTGCCATTTTCTTCTCCCAAAAGAAGACTAGGAGAAAGACTTTCATGAAGGGAAGACAAGAGGGTAAGTTTAACTCCAAAACTGTCTCTTCCCATAGAAAGTGGAGATGCTGCCATCCGCCTATCTTCTACTCTAGAAAAGTGCATTCACTCAGTCGTGTCCGACTCTTTGTGATCCCATGGACTGTAGTCTACCAGGCTCCTCCGTCCATGGGATTTTCCAGGCAAGAATACTGGAGTGGGGTGCCATTTCCTTCTCTAGGAGGTCTTCCTGACCCAGGGATTAGAACCTGGGCCTCCCACATTGTAGGCTGATGCTTTACCATCTGAGCCACCAGGGAAGTCCACCAAAAGGGGCCTCAAAAAATAAATCTACTCTTCCTTACTCACTCAGCAGTCTCGTTTTAACTCACAGATTGCTGGTATATATGCTTCGGTATTCCTGTGGTGTTGGCCTTATCATCACAAATGGTACCAAGATATCAAATATGCAGGAAACCTGTTCACAGAAAGCAGGAGTCTTAAAAACCTTAGTCCTGTGCTAAATAAAACAGGCACAGAACAAACAAGGAAAGAGAAATACAGAGTGTCATGCATAAGCTTTTGCAAGCAAGTTCAGTGCCCTGCAGAGGCCAGGAGGGGAGCAGTTCTTGTACTGATGGAGTCAGAGCCTGAATTCTAAGGTCAGGATATAGATATTAAAACTGCACACTCATGGGCACATCAAACCTTAGCCATGTGGGCCTTTTTGTTCTGAAAGTTCACAGGTGAGATTGACTTGATACATTTTCTTTGATGTTTATTAAACCATAATTTTGTAGAATTTGAAATGGAATGATGGCTAAACTGAGAAACCAATCAGAAGTTCGGCTCAAAGAACTTTAATAGAAAATACTGGAAAGATACTGTAAAAGAGGTAATACTTGTTAGATCAATTTTCTTAACATGGCAGATTGTAAATATTTAGGTGCTGTTCATTAAAATTTCAAGTTAATATATTAGACAGTTGGGTCTGTAGATGTCAAATCCTCTCATTAACCCCAAAAAGTTGTTATAGTCTGCATTAGTTAGCTATTGCTATGTAACAAAGTATATGAAAATTTAATCACTTAAAACACAGTCTTTGTGGGTCAGGAATCTAGGCAAATATTCACCATATCCTAAGATCTCTCAAAGGCAGCAGTCAAGATTCCACTGGGGTAGGATGTACTTCCAAGCTTATTCATCGCCTGTTTCCAAGAAACAAAAGAAAGTAACTTCTTTCATTCCATTCACTTATTCAGAGCTAGAGCAAAGTTTCTTGATTGAGCAGGGTTCATAATGGGAGTGGCCAGCTCTTGTCTGACTATAGAGGACAAATCGAACCCAAAATTGAGAGGGTAAGTTCAGAATCATAGGTTCAACATTAAATATCATGTCCAAGGTATGAGTTGGAACTGTAGATGAGAAAAGAATAAGAGGACAGGAGGATAGGTATACTGAGCCAGTGTAGAAGCAAAATATTAGACCAGATAAGGCAGACAGGTTGTAGATTTCAGGGCTTCCCCATTGGCCCAGCAGGTAAGGAATCTGACTGCAATGCAGGAGACGTGGATTCCACGGATTTAGGCATGAACAAAGAAATAGTGCTTAGCACTGTTTTGCTCATAGGCAGGTTCCTGGTTTTAAAGACAAAGGGCTGGGCCAGAGGTTTTCTCTGTTATTGAAAGTCATAAAGTAATATTGCTATATTTTTGTTTTATGTTCAAATAAATAGAAAACAGTCTAGAGGAAATGTTGAAATTTGTGAGGAACTACTACTCCAAATGAAATTAAAAGCCCTGAAAATATTATTTCTTAACCAACATTAGATTATGTATTTTCTCCCAAAATGCACAAGTAATGTTTTGTATTGATTGATAATTTAATTCTCCTCCCTCTTCAAACAGTATTTGCATCTGGTGATTTTTTTCTCTATGTCAGAGTCATCTAACTTAGAACAAACACTGGTGGGGGTGCCGATGGTTTCTTCTTCTGTTTGCTGTTTTTAATTTTTATTTTTACATTACCTTATTTTGATCTTAATAATAATTCCCAGGTAGCTCAGTGGTAAAGAAGCCACCTGCCAAAGGGGACTTAGGAGACGTGGGTTTGATCCTTCAACCCCTGAAGGAGGAAATGGCAACCTACTGCAGTATCCTTGCCAGGCTAATCCCGTGGACAGAGGAGCCTGGCAGACTGAAGTCCATGGGGTCACAAAGAGCGGGACACGACTGAGCAACTGAGCACACGTACACACAACAAATTAATATTTTTATTAACACGTTGCAAACAACAGCTCATTTCTGAAAGAACAAATCTAGTCATATTTAATTCCCTTTTTGTTTGATTCCAATTATGTCTTCTACCAGATTACAGAAGTAATCAATTTCTTTCATCCGCCTTTTCTTCACATGCCTGCAAATCAATTATTAATTTTTTTATTTTATAAATTAACCCTTATTTTGAGGGCTTATTAATTTATTTGTACCTATTCCAATCTTAGATCATTTCATTATAACTCTTCTTAAGCTTACTTTTTCTTATTTAAACAAATTCTTGCTGTATATTAACCATAGTACAATTTAGTTTCTTCATTTATATTAGCCATTGACTGAACAACAACTAATAAGTCAACATGCAGTAATTTAAATCTCTATTAAAATTTGTCAATGCCAGCTCCAAACAGACAGTTTTCTTTATTCAGAAAGTGTTGACATTTTCTTCTCATACCATCTACTAAAGATAAATAGATCAGATAGTTTCAGATGAAATTAAATGTGGCATTTCTATATTTTTTGGTTACCATTCATTGTTTGAAAAATTCCATTAATTCTGAGTTTTCTGTTCCAAATCTTAAAGGTAATGATTTTCAGGATATCAAAGTATTTTTCAAAATATTTTCTCTAACAACCTATCATGGCATCTGAAATTCATACTCTTGTGATTCCTGTGGGTTGTTTAATGCTAGACAAAGATATATGTAGATGCCTGTAGATACATATTGACATATATATGGAATATAAACAAAGACAAATATTGCATCACTGATAAAATATGCTTTAAATAGCTTAGTAAAGGCCCTGAGGTGATGATAATAAATTTAGAAATATGTGTGTGTGTGCGTGTGTGTATGTGTGTGCATGTGCACATATTGGGTTGGAAGAGTGGAAAATCTAGAAAAAGCTGTACCTCAATGCATGTAGATTGAGAGTGAGCAACAATGTGTGAGAAAGCCTGAGTAACAGATGGGGAATAATAATATCTGCCTTTTTTAATGTATGTAAAGTCCAGTATATATTAATTTTACCTATTTAATAAGTCATGTCCAAGAATTAAAGGAGGCTTTAAAAATAAAATTGAAATAATTTTTCTTTTTTTGGTTCCAATAATATTTTAAATGACAATCTGTACTTACAGATAAATCATACGCGTGTTCATTGCTACATTTATGGAGCTTTAATATTTGCAACTGCTAAAAATAAATAATTAAATCGGTTCACCCTAGGAAGAAATTCTACTAAATTTGGAAGTAACTCTAAAGAGAGCTTTCACTTTTTTGAGAGGAAATATCTGTGAAGAAAAGAGTCTATTAGCTTATTATTAAATACTATTAATTGTGTTAACCTGCAACAAAAAGTAATTGTTCATTCAATATGTAAAGTGTACTTGACTTCATATACATTCACAGTTGCCCAAATTCAGGGTCAAGAATAATGTTAAAATACCAGTATTGTACTTTTCTCTTACCTTATTTCTCTCTTCCTCTATTCCTATAACCTCCTGTGCTTTCCAAAGTATAGGTGGTAATACTGATCGTCTACTTATGAAACAGGCTTCTTTATTCATTGAAATAAGCCCACTATGCTTAAAATTAACCCAAAATAGAAGGAAAGGAAAAGATTTAGGTAAAGCATTTGGGAAGTGATGAGTCCCTATAAATCTACTCTATGTCACTTATGCCACCTACATGGAGAACCAGTTCTTGGACTTCTCTGGTGGCCCAGTGTTTAAGACTGCTGTCCAATGCAGGGAGTGTGGATTTGATCCCTAGTTGAGGGAGCTAAGATCCCACGTGCCTCATGGCTACAAAAACCAAAGGTATAAAACAGAAACAGTATTGTAACAAAATAAATAAAGACTTTAAAATGGTCTGCAGCAAAAATATTTTTTAAAAAGAGAAAACCTGTGCTAATTAGTAGAGGAAATTCTTGGTTTACAGAAGTAGAAGATGATCTTTTGAATTTTAAAATATTGATTAAATGGGATTTTAAAAATTATTATTGTACAAACCATTTGGTCTGTTGGACTCCTCTATGTACTATTATTGTTGAGTCACTAAGTCATGTCTGACTCTTTGCAACCCCTCTTTGCTGGACTGCAGCATGGCAGGCTGCCCCATCCTTCAGTCAGTTCAGGTTAGTTGCATAGTCGTGTCCATTTCTTTGTGACTTCATGGACAGCAACACGCCAGGCTTCCCTGTCCATCACCAACTCCTGGAGCTTGCTCAAACTCAAGTCCATAGAGTCAGTGATGCCATCCAACCATCTCATCCTCTGCCATCCCCTTCTCCTCCTGCCTTCAATATTTCCAAACATCAGGGTCTTTTCCAATGAGTCAGTTCTTCACAGCAGGTAGCCAAAGTATTGGAGTTTCAGCTTCAGCATCAGTCCTTCCAATGAATATTCAGGACTGATTTCCTTTAGGGTGGACTGGTTGGATATTCTTGCTGTTCAAGGGACTCTCAAGAGTCTCCTCCAACACCACAGTTCAAAAGCATCAGTTCTTCGGGGCTCACCTCTCATTTATAGTCCAACTCTCACATCCATACATGACTACTGGAAAAACCATAGCTTTGACTAGACTGACTTTTGTTGGCAAAGTAATGTCCCTGCTTTTTAATATGCTATCTAGGTTGGTCATAGCTTTTCTTCCAAAGAGAAAGTGTCTTTTAATTTCATGGCTGCAGTCACCACCTGCAGTGATTTTGGAGCCCAAAAAGTCTGTTACTGTTTCCACTGTTTCCCCATCTATTTCCCATGAAGTGATGGGACCAGATACCATGATCTTAGTTTTCTGAATGTTGAGTTTTAAGCCAACTCTTTCACTCTTTCACTTTCATCAAGAGGCTCTTTAGTTCTTCTTCACTCTCTGCCATAAGGGTGGTGTCATCTGCATATCTGAGGTTACTGGTATTTCTCCCAGCAATCTTGATTCCAACTTGTGCTTCATCCAGCCCAGCGTTTCTCATGATGTACTCTGCATACAAGTTAAATAAGCAGAGTGACAATATGCAGCCTTGATGTACTCCTTTCACAATTTGGAACCAGTCCATTGTTCCATGTCTAGTTCTAACTGTTACTTCTTCATCTGTATACAGATTTCTCAGGAGGCAGGTCAGGTGGTCTAGTATTCCCATCTCTTGAAGAATTCTCCAGTTTATTGTGATCCACATAGTCAAAGGCTTGGCGTAGTCAATAAAGCAGAAGTAGATGTTTTTCTGGAACTCTTATTTTTTTGATGATCCAGCGGATGTTGGCAATTTGATCTCTGGTTCCTCTGCCTTTTCTGAGATCAGCTTGAACATCTGGAAGTTCCCAGTTCACATGCTGTTGAAGCCTGGCTTGGAGAATTTTGAGCATTACTTTGCTGGCATGTGAGATGAGTGCAATTGTGTGGTAGTTTGAGGATTCTTTGGCATTGCTTTTCTTTGGGATCGGAATAAAAACAGACCTTTTACAGTCCTGTGACTACTTCTGAGTTTTCCAAATTTGCTGGCATATTAAGTGCAGCACTTTCACAGCATCATCTTTCAGGATTTGAAATAGCTCAACTGGAATGCCATCACCTCCACTAGCTTTGTTTATAGTGATGCTTCCTAAGGCCCACTTGTCTTCGCATTCCAGGATATCTAAGTGAATGATCACACCATTGTGGTTATCTGGGTCATTAAGATCTTTTTTGTATAGTTTTTCTGTGTATTATTGCCATCTCTTCTTAATATCTGCTGGTTTTGTTTGCTCAAATTCATGTCCATTGAGTCAGTGATGCCATCCAACCATCTCATACTAGGTTACAAAAAAAAAAAAAAAGACCCTTCTAAGACACTTGGATGTACTAGGTAAATGTTCCTTAGTGTTTCCTTTGGCTCATTTGAGGCAGAAATATGGACTCGGCAGGAGGGAAAGAAGTTGGGTAGGACAAAGGACTGAAATGTGACCAGGTTGTGCCTTCTTATTCTTCTAGGATCTCACGACTCCTTCAGCTTCTACATTGATGAAGCCTCTCCAGTGGGGCCTGAACAGCCAGAAACTGTCCAGAATTTTGTCTCTGTGTTTGGAACTGTGGCCAAAAAGCTGATGCGAAAATGGCTAGCCACTCAAACCATGAACTTTACCGGTCAGCTAGGAGCTGGGATCCGTTACTTTGACCTTCGAATTTCCACCAAGCCCAGAGACCCCGACAATGAACTCTACTTTGCTCATGGTTTGTTCAGTGCCAAAGTCAATGAAGGTCTTGAGGAGATCAATGCATTCCTCACAGATCACCATAAGGAGGTAGTATTCTTGGACTTCAACCACTTTTATGGGATGCAGAAATATCACCATGAAAAACTGGTCCAAATGCTGAAAGACATCTATGGAAATAAAATGTGCCCAGCGATCTTTGCCCAGGAAGTGAGTCTGAAGTACCTGTGGGAGAAGGACTACCAAGTTCTGGTCTTCTACCACAGTCCAGTGGCTCTGGAAGTGCCCTTTCTCTGGCCTGGGCAGATGATGCCAGCACCCTGGGCCAACACCACAGACCCAGAAAAATTGATCCAGTTTCTTCAGGCATCCATCACCGAGAGAAGGAAGAAGGGATCGTTTTTCATATCTCAGGTGGTGCTGACTCCCAAAGCAAGCACCGTGGTCAAAGGGGTGGCCAGTGGTCTCAGAGAAACTATCACAGAAAGGTAAGTGTCCTTATGTTCTCAGGGGAAATGTTTAAGCAGTTTAATCCAACATCAAAGAGCTGTTAAGTGATGGAGCTGATTCACACCCATGCATGTTAGTTTCCCAAGGCTGTCACAACAAAGTGCTACAAACTGGGTGGCTTAAAATGGAAGAAATTTACCACCCCTCAGTTCCAGAGGCTAAAAGTCTGAAAGCAAGGTGTCAGCAGGCGGCTCCTTCTGAGGGCTCCGTGTGAGAATCTTTCCCATGCCACCCCCCTAACTCCTGGTGAGAGCTGGCCTCCCTGGTGGTCCTTAGCTCACAGATGCATCGCTCCCATCTCTGCCTCCATCTTTATATGGTCTTCTCCCCTGTTTCTCTGTCATCTCTTCTTATAAGGACACTAGTCATATTTGACTAGGGCCTGCCCTGGTGACTTCATCTTAACTTAATTACATCTGTAAATGTCCTATTTTCAAATAAGTTTACACTTAACAGATGCTAGGAATCAGGACTTCAGTACATCATTTTGTGGGCTTTCCTGGTAGCTCAGCAGTAAAGAATCCACCTGCAGTGCAGGAGATGCAGGTTGGATCCCTGGGTTTGGAAGATCCCCTGGAGAAGGAAATGGCAACCCATTCCAGTATTCTTGCCTAGGAAATCCCAGGCACAGAGGAGGCAGAAGCTGGTGGGCTACAGTCCATGGGGTTGCAAAGAGTCGGACACAATTTAGCAACTAAACAACAACAATAACACCATGTCATTTGTAGGACACAGATCAACCCACAGGAACATGGATTTTTGATTTTGCTTTTGCTGGACCACATGGCTGGCTGGGTTTTAGTTACCCAACCAGAGATTGAACCTGGACCCCTTGCAGTGGAAGTGTAGAAACCTAACCACTGGCTCATCCAGGGAATTCCCACATTATGCATTTTGACTCCATATCTAGTTATCTTTTCATAGCACTCCTTTCCATATGTGCTTAGCATTATATAGATAACAAAGCTCTTTATTGTTTTCAGAGTATTTTCACGTACCTGATTTCATTTGACCTACATGATAATCCTGGAAAGTAGATACTATATTACAGATAAAAATTAAACTTCAGAGACATGAAATGTTTTGCTTAAAGCCACTTGGACAATGAATAGTGAACCAAAGACTCAAACCCCATTTTTCCCAAGTTGTGTTGTATGTCTTTACACTTTATCCAAAGCAACAATCAATCTCCAGAGAGTAGGCGTTCCACTGGTCAAGCCCAGACACACCTGTAGGGCCGTGGTCATCTGTGAGCCACAGTTAGCAGTCACTAAAGACGTCTGTAACTCAGTCCCCAATACAACATGTATCATTGTACATATTGCTTATTCTTTTGAGTTAAAGTATTAAACAAGGCAAACATTCAAAAGCAAACATGGTTCCTATCACAGCTTTTAACTTTAATTGGTATTTTGAATTATGGTAAGGAGACAGAGAATGAATGTTTTGCTCAAGGTCTTGTAGGGAAAGACAAGAAAATGAAAAGGCTGAGAAGTGGAAATGCTATGGATGGCCTTTAGAGGTGAAAATGCTAGATGGTGGGAAATGGCAGGTGAAATTAGTAATGGGGCAGGAACAGATTTGTATGAAGACTTTTAGGCAGGCTACAGGGAATGTCATCCTATGAGCCATGGGGAGCTAGAAAATGATATTTAACAGTGGGGTAACTTGACTAGGTGTGCGTTTGCAGTGGATGATAGGTGAAGCATGGGAGGGTGAAGGGAATGGAGAGACTAAGCAGTTAAGAAGTGTGTGGAATTGTTTTAGCAATCATATGGAAGCTCAAGTGAGGAAGTAAGAAAATGGAGAAGGCGACAGTATGCCACAGCAAAAGTTAGAATAACTATTTAGCTATGTGGTGTGAATGAGAGAAAAGAGAAGTAGAATGAGTGATGGATGCATTCACAGAGGCAAAAAACAAAGATACAGGGACTTGGTAAAAACATGAGGAAGATCCAATCAGGATTATGTTAAATCTGTTTGCTCAGTCCCTCGGTTGTGTCCAACTCTTCGGGATCCCATGGATTGTAGCCCACCCATGGGCTCCTTGTCTGTGGAATTTTTCAGGTAAAAATGCTGGAATGGGTTGCCATTTCTTCTTCCAGGGGATCTTCGCAACTTAGGGAATGAACCCACGTCTCTTGTATCTCCTACATTGGCAGGCGGACTTTTTACCATTGTGCCACCTAGGAAGCCCCATGCTAATTTAAAATACTAGAAAGACATCCAAGTAGAGGTGGCCAGTTGATCATTAGGAATATAGGTTAACGTTTTTGGGAAATATATTTTTTGGCAATGACAGGCACGGGACCTTGGAGAGGAAAAATTCCTCCATACATAATTATAACTTCCTTCTGTTACTCAGATATTTGCTAGGATCTCCTTGTTCCTTCGACACAAATAAGATTCCCAATCCTTCACTGTACACTGTATGCAAGTGTAAAGCCTTCCCTAAGATTTCTGCTGGTGTCTAGATTTCTTCCATTCTTACAGAATGAGCCCTTGCTCTACTGGATTTATGTCATTTTATGAATTGATTGTCCAAGGTGGCCTGTCCATGTTTCACCCTCTGTAACCTGAGACGTGAAACTTGCTTCTTGCTTAATTTCTATATAGTGGTTTATTCAGACTTTACTAAGGACCCGAGCAGACAAGGGAGGTTTTATAATCACAATGTAGATGATTTAAAGTTGAACTTCAGATTCATTTGGAATTGCGAATCTCCTGACATGGAATATCTTTTGATGACATCTGTACCACTGTTCACCCTAGACTCAAGTCCTCTGAAGAATCTTCCCCTTATCCTTTTCTCACCTGTTTTCTCCCCTTCCCCCCAGATTGCAGGGGAGACACTACACTCGCCTCTAGATTACTACACCAAACTATCCACCTCTCTCCCTGGCCCTCAGCCTACGTTCAGTTAGTCATCAGTGTGTTCATCAGAACAAGAAGACTGTTTCTTTAATAGAATCACCTTCTATAAAAATTAATTGTTCTCATAAATAACAACTTACCACTTATCTTACCTATTTAAAAATGAGGGCATTATATACACAGACGAATGTGTTGTTTTCAAACTTAGAGCCCCATAGAGCCCCAAGATTTTAAGAAATCCCCACTAGAGGTGGGTAAGGGGCAGGAGAGGGTGACTGACTTTAATTTTCTTCATTCTTGCTGCAACTTCAATTAAGAAAAAAAAAAAATCTTTACTTCCAGCATTTACATATTGGGCCTGAAAGGAATCTTCCCTTCCTGCGTTAGCTTCTGCTGTTTTAATCTGTGCTTAGGAAAATACTTTTCCATACAATTTGCCTACTTTACATTTGGCCAGGAACCACACCCTGATTCCATACTTGTGTAGGGAATAGTCTTTGGGAAGCCGAGAAAGAAAATCTACTCAAGGAACAAATGACTTTCATTTTTCTCTCTTATGGACTTTCATGCAGTGTAGGATTTTACAAGTTACAAATTGAACTGCTTTCTGGTTACATATGCTCTAGTACAGCATTAACAAAATAGGATTTATAGAATAAAGATTAGAAAAGTTAAGAGAGTATTGAAAATATTAATGTATATCTACACAACTCTCCCCAAAGAATCACAGTGCATATTAGCATATAAAAGGCACTAGCCAGTATTTTAATGAATAATCCTATTTAAATTTAACTAATACAATTTTTTCCAAGCACTTAATTTTTTCCAGATAACACTTATTAACACCCCATGGAATTAATTTGGACAGAATGTCCTCAGCCATCTGTTCTGATTCAGAACTTCTCATTTGCCTCTGGCTTATATATCTGGAATAGTAGGGCTGTTTCAGTAAAAAGGGAGCTTCCCCGGGTAGTGCTAGTGGTAAAGAATCCACCTGCAGGTAGATGTAAGAGAGGTGGGTTCCATCCCTGGGTTAGAAAGATACCCTGGAGGAGGGCATGGCAACCCACCCCAGTACTCTTGCCTGGAGAATCCCATCAACAGAGGAGCCTTGGAGGGCTACAGTCCATAGTATTGCAAAGAGTCAGACCTGACTGAAGCAACTTAGCATGCAACATGCACATCAGTAAAAAGGGGGCTTCCCTGTAGGCTCAGTGATCCCTGGGTCGGGAAGACCCCTGGAGAAGGAAATGACAACCTACTCCAGTATTCTTGCCTGGAAAATCACACAGACAGTAGCCTGGTGGGCTACAGTCCACAGGGTCACAAGAGTCAGCACAACTTAGTGTTTAAACAACAACAACAGCAAATCAGTGAAAAGAGGGAGTGGAAAAAGAATTTAAAAAGTAGAAATGACTCTATAAGTAAAGTCAAACTTTTGTCTCTAGAATTATGCATATGACTTGCAAATGATTTGTGAATATGTCTGAACCTGACCATAACACTTGTGCTATAAGCATGCTCAGTGGAGTTTGTCTCAGTACTCAAAGACCTTCTTTTAAACCAATTGCAAAGCCTGTGTTTGCCTATGGTGTTAATGTGATATCCAGAGGGTTAGTTTGGTTTGGACATATTTCAGCTTTCTGGGTATCCCTGGTGGCTCAGACAGTAAAGAATCTGCCTGCAGTGCAGGAGACCTGGGTTCGATCTCTGGTTGGGAAGATCCCCTGGAGAAGGGAATAGCTACCTACTCCAGTATTCTTGCCTGGAGAATTCCATGGACAGAGGAGGCTGGTAGGCTACAGTCTATGGGTTCACAAACAGTCTGACATGACTGAGCAACTGACACTTTCATTTTCTATAGGGAAATATCACTGTCGGTCCTCGGATGATGCCTTGCAAAGGTGACTTACTCCTGAAACAGTGAAAGAACACTTGACTCTCCAAAAACATGTTTCCTTTCTCTTCTCACTAAGTGATGAAGCCCATAAAAAAGACTTTTTCTGCACTTTTCTTTTGCTATTGTGCCAAAGCTGCTCATTCAGAAAGTCCTTTGCCACTAAAGAGGAAGTCTCTAGGCAATGTTAAGACTTCTCTGGACCTTGGTGTATTTTCATTTGTAAGATTTGGAGTTAGAATTCAGTTATCTCCAAGATCTTTCTGAGTTCTAAGATCCTACATTTCTGCACCTGACAGGTTTCTCTATAATTTTTCATTATGTCTAATATTTGGGTTAACAAAACTCTGAGCACATGAATTTAGAAAACAGTGTTTTAAGATGTGGGTGGCTTTCAGGGAAACTAAATCCAGCTTGGATTTAGGTACCGTAACTTTCAATCTGGCCACCAGTTCCAAATACTGCAGATGCGTTCTCTACATTTTAGTAATGCCAAAAGACACAGATTTTAATTTCTTAAAGACCTATTTTTAATTTACTTTTCAAACACCAGCTTTTGCACCTCACCCCCACGGAATTCACACCTTCTTAAAAAGAAGGTGCATAACTTGAGTCAAGTCCTTCTCTAATTTGTGGAAGTTTATTAAATCATAGGTTTTTTAGTTAAAAAAATTCATTAGACCACCTGTCAGAATATTTAAGGAGCAGTGCATTTTTGAAAGTAAATTGATGCTGGATTAATTTAGACAGTGTTTATACAAGTCAACAATTTAGATGATGATAATGAAGGTAACAGTAATATTAATGACGATTTATTAAGTACTGTTTATGCTGGCTCAGTCAAGGCTATGGTTTTTCCAGTAGTCATGTATGGATGTGAGAGTTGGACTGTGAAGAAGGCTGAGCGCCAAAGAATTGATGCTTTTGAACTGTGGTGTTGGAGAAGACTCCTGAGAGTCCCTTGGACTGCAAGGAGATCCAACCAGTCCATTCTGAAGGAGATCAGCCCTGGGTGTTCTTTGGAAGGAATAATGCTAAAGCTGAAACTCCAGTACTTTGGCCACCTCATGCGAAGAGTTGACTCATTGGAAAAGACTCTGATGGGAGGGATTGGGGGCAGGAGGAGAAGGGGACGACCGAGGATGAGATGGCTAGATGGCATCAATGACTCGATGGATGTGAGTTTGAGTGAACTCCAGGAGTTGGTGATGGACAGGGAGGCCTGGCGTGCTGCGATTCATGGGGTTGCAAAGAGTCGGACACAACTGTGAGACTGAACTGAACTGAGCTGATGGTGGCTCAGTGGTAATGAGTCTGCCTGCCAGTGCAGGAGATGCAGGTTCGATCCCTAGGTCCGGAAGATGCACTGGAAAAAAGGAAGGAAATGGCAACCGGAGCCAGTATTCTTGCCTCGGAAATCCCATGGACAGAGGAGCCTAGAGGGCTACAGTCCATGGGGTCACAAGAGTCAGACACAACTCAGTGACTAAACACGCACACACAGACACACACCTGTTTAATACTAACTGCCCTGCCCATTTTTTCTCATGATCACAGTCATTGCCTTGAAGGTAAGGCAGAAGGATGTGGATAGGTTTTAATAAGCTCCACTTTCAGCCAGCTGAGGAAAGGAAGGCAACTACATTTGTTGAGCCCTCTTTCTGTGCCAGGCACTGTGCTAAGTGTTTTACACAAATTGTATCCATTTAATCTTCCCTGCAGCCTTAGGAAGTAGGCATCACATCCATTAGAGATGGAAAACGCAGCCTGAGAAATGTCTAGCACTTTGCTCAAAGTCCCATATTACTTTAGCAAAGGCAGGATTATTTTTTGGGTCTGACTCCAAGTCGCATGTTTACTTCTATAAATTAAGTGAGATTCACATTTCTTAGTAGTGAGTGCATATAGTACGTCATTTGTCATCTTGGAGGGCAGAGTCAGATCTGAGGTGTTGGGAAGGTAAAGTATACTGAAAGTGGAGTGGGCAAGGCTATGAAAGAGCAGATATTAAGTGTAGGCTTTGCCTCAAGATAGCATGGTGATGGGGCTCCCCCAGGGATGCACTGCTGTTGAATAATAAAGAGGAAGGGAACTTTGAGGTGACCTGGCTCTATCCTCCTTGCTTTGTGCCTATTGCTCATTTGACTGTTTTCCATTTAGTAAGGAAACTGAGGCTGGAGGAATGCTAAAATGTAGCCCAAGGTCACAGAGCTGTTGGCAAAAATGGAATCATAATCCAGGTCTCCCAGCTTGCAGACAGAGTTCCACCCTCTACACCTCAGGGAGGAATGCGGACAGAAAATGGACAGGAAGACCAGGATGGGTCAGTGACCATCAGGCTGCAGGAAACAACATGGAAGAGTGAACCAGCTCTCAGCCTGCACTGTTCCCAACATACCATAGTGCTCTGGGGCCTTGAATGGAGGGGTCAGAGGCTGGGCCTGGGATGCTGACCTTCAAGGGGCCCTCTCTCTTTCTGCTACAAAAGCACAATGGACTTTTTTTCCATTCAGCAGAGAAACCCCAGCTCACAACAGCTCCCCAGAGAACACTCCTGCTGCTTGATTTACCCCGTCAGTACCTGGACTCAGCGTGTATGGGCTGGTCTCTGAGAAGTCATTCCCTTGTAGCACCACTCAACATAGCAGTTCTGGGGAGCAAAGAAACACCTCACTGAGGGAATGGGAATCAGAATGGTTCAAAAGCTGCTACAGCTGACATCAATCTTTATGAAGAACAGCTTTCTGGCTCCACCTCCAGACCACGTGGCCAAGTATGCCAGAACATTAGTTGTTGTTCAGTCACTCAGTTGTGTCTGACTCTTTGTGACCCCATGGACTGCAGCATTCTAGGACTCCCTGTCCATCACCAACTCCCGGAGTTTACTCAAACTCATGTCCATTGAGTCAGTGATGCCATCCAGCCATTTCATCCTCTGTTGTTCCCTTCTCCTCCTGCCTTCAATCTTTCCCAGCATCAGTCTTTCCTAAAAAGTCGGCTCTTCGCATCAGGTGGCCCAAGTATTGGAGCTTCAGCTTCAGCCTTAGTCCTTGCAATGAATATTCAGGGTTGATTTCCTTTAGAATTGACTGGCTGGATCTCCTTGCAGTCCAAGGAACTCTCAAGAGTCTTCTTCAGCACCACAGTTCAAAAGCATCAATTCTTCGATGCTCAGAGCATTCATAGAGCAGATCTATTATCAGTCTATTCTGTAAAAGGGAAAGCTGTCTTCTCAGGCTACATATGCCTAAGGAGAAAGAATATCAAGGACATTATGTAAAATCAGTATTAGAATAATCATTGTTTACAAGATGCTGGTATCATGTTTCATTTTTCAACATAGATTTATTAGAGGCTTCATTTATTCAACAGATGATATTCCCAATTTGCAATTTAGAAAACTAAAGGTCAAAAAGGCTAAATAATTTGTTCAGATGGTAGTGTGAGCTAGTACTGGGATCAAATCAGAATCTGGTCTTTTGAAAAAACTTTAATTCGCAAAGATAGACTTGTGTTCATAGCAGCACTGTTTATAAAACCAAGGCAGGGAAACAGTCCAAGTGCCTATCAAAAGATAATTGGTTTAAGAAAGGTAAGGGGTGTGTGTGTGTGTGGCCATGAGATTTTCTAGGCAGGACACTGGAGTGAGTTGCCATTTCCTTTTCTGGGGATCTTCCCAACCCAGGGATCGAACCCAGGTCTCCTACATTGCAGGCAGATTCTTTACCATCTGAGCCATCACAGAAGCCCCCAAAGCAACAAGTATTTACTGTGAAGCACAGGGAACTGTATTCAATATATTATAATAACCTATAATGGAAAATAATCTGAAAAATATATATATTTTGCTGTATACCTGAAACGAACACAATAGTTTAAATCAATTATACTCCAGTTTAAAAAAAGAATCTTGATCTTTTGAACCACTAGAAGAAGGAATCTGGCTTGTAAATCAGAAGGAAGCTCCAGAAAGCAAATTTTCTTCTAGCCCAGGGCTTGGCAAACTGAGCAGTGCTATGCCACCTCTGAGGTTATGATTCATGAGTCTGGTGCTCAAAGAGTCTCATTTCTAACACATGAGGCTCACTTTGAGTAACACTGCTCTTGTCTGCAGACAAGGTGTGCCTCAACTGTCCCCACCCACAGAGGCACTTGATTTTAAGCAATCTAAAAAGAGAGTCAACTCCAAGATTTATCTATCAGTTCCTCCCCACCCCAGGTTCAGGTATTTCTTCCTTAAATCTAAGCTATGACTCCTCTAAGTTCAAATTTTCTTGTCCTATCACTAAGGTAGAGCTGCCCATCATCAATTTCCAAATAATTGTTGTAGTTGTTGTTCAGTCACTAAGTCATATCAGACTCCTTGCACCCCATGGACTGCAGCACATCAGGCTCCTCTGTCTTCCACCATCTCCTGGGGTTTGCTCAGATTCATGTACATTTAGTCAGTGATGCTATCTAACCATCTCATCTTCTGTCACTCCCTTCTCCTTTTGCCTTCAATCTTTCCCAGCATCAGAGTCTTTTCCAAAGAGTCAGCACTTTGCATCAGGTGGCCAAAGTACTGGAACTTCAGCTTCAGCATCAGTCCTTCCAGTGAATATTAAGGGTTGATTTCCTTTAGGATTGACTGGTTCAATATCCCTGCAGTCCAATGAATTCTCAAGAGTCTTCTCTAGACCCACAATTTCAAAGCATTGATTCTTTGGCACTCAGCTTCCATCATGATCCAGATAATGGTTCTCTGCTATTCTCGCCCTTCTCTCCCACGTCATGGATGATTGTGCTTCAAAAACATAGGCAAAGGCTCCTGGGAGGGATTCTTTGTTCCACTGGGCTCTAAAGCACACCTCATGGAAGAAGCCTTAGTAACTTCCAGACTCAATGTCTTTCACCAAAACCAATTAACATTTCAGCACCAATTAACATCTTAACATCACAGCTCTTTGCAACCCAATAGCCTCCCCAGCCCTGATTTCAAACAGTAAAAAAAAAAAAAAAAGTTTCTGTAACAGCTTCCATCCATGAGGCTCTGTGACAGAAGAGTGATTTTAGCCCAGGTCATGCTGGGGTATAGAAGGAGGGAGGGCTGTCTATAAGCTTTTGCTCTCCTTCATTCTGCTGATGCTGTAAGATTAAAGTACAGCAAATGTAGATAGGTACCTTTCATTATCTGTAGCAGGAGAGCCAAAGACTAGAGAGAATTGCCAAGCTACTGAGAAGTCATATACCCATTCAGTGCCTGCTGAGTATGTGCGTGTGTGTTTGTGTGTGTCTGTGTGTGTGTGGAGAGAGTGCCAGCTGAGTGTGTGTGTGTGTGTGTGTGAGAGAGAGAGAGAGAGAGAGAGAGAGAGAGAGAGAAACATACTTTTCTAAAAAACATAGCTTAGGATAGAGGTCTACTCACTCTAGGAATTCCCTGGTGGCTCAGATGGTAAAGCATCTGCCTGCAATGTGGGAGACCCAGGTTCAATCCCTGGGTTGGGAAGATCCCCTGGAGAAGGAAATGGCAACCCACTCCAGTACTCTTGCCTGGAAAATTCCACGGACTGAGGAGCCTGGTAGGCTACAGTCCGTGGGGTCACAAAGAGTCGGACACGACTGAATGACTTCACTTCTCACTCTAATAAATCTCTCTGGAGCTCTGTTTTCTTAGATGGAGTTGCTGCAGTTTAATATCTAAAGAAAAACTAACCTAGTGTATAGCTGGCACTCATAAAGAGATAAGAGCAGGGGGGTGAATGGGCATAGAAGAAATAAAGAGGAAATGTCCAGGCAGCAGGGATGTTTAGTCAGCCAGGTCAAGGCACAATAGGGTGGCCATTCAGCCAGCAACTACGGGGAGGGGAGGCTTGTCTGGGACTTGAAAAGAACTGTGACGTGAACCATCAAGCAGCTGAGCAAGTAAGAGGTTCTGATTCAAGAATTAAAATGGACCATATCTGAACCACATTCTGAGACATGCCCATTGAGTTGATGATGCCTTAGGCAAGACACAAACCGTGGAAACCATGAGCATCTCAGTAAGAGAGGGTAAGAAGGACTTCTTGATGACTTGAGGGAAGGTTTCAAGGAAGCAGAGGTCCTCGCTGGGTTGGAAGTTGTCAGAACAAGTCTATAATTAGCTATCTCAATATGTCTTATCTATAGGGCTAGAGTGAGGATAAACTATAGCTGGTAAAGAAGTCAGAGTATTTTGTTTTAGTCTAGAGAGGTCAATGTTTCATATTTTGTGAGTGATGTTTCTGTGTTGAGACAAAATTACAAAATATCTTTTTTTTTGCCACTTTATATATTTAATTGAAGGATATTTGCTTTACAGAATTTTGTGGTTTTCTGTCATACATCAACAAGAATCAGCCATAGGTACACCTACGTCCCCTCCCTCCCGAACCTCCCTCCCATCTCCCTCCCCATCTCACCCTTCTAGATTGTTACAGAGCCCCTGTTTGAGTTTCCCGAGTCATATAGCGAATTCCCGTTGGCTATCTATTTTACATATGGTATTATAAGTTTCCATGTTACTCTCTCCATACATCTCACCCTCTCCCTCCTCCCCTCCCCCAGGGTCCTTAGGTCTGTTTTTCTATGTCTGTTTCTCCATTGCAGCCCTGAAAACAAATTCATCAGTACCATCTTTCTAGGATGAAACTGGAGCCGATTATACAGAGTGAAGTAAGCCAGAAAGAAAAACACCAATACAGTATACTAACACATATATATGGAATTTAGAAAGATGGCAATGATGACCCTGTATGCAGGACAGCAAAAAAGACACAGATGTGTATAGCAGACTTTTGGACTCAGAGGGAGCGGGAGAGGGTGAGATGATTTGGGAGAATGGCATTGAAACATGTATAATATCATGTAAGAATCGAAAAAAAAATGCAGGAAAGAGTGTGGAGAAAAGGGAACCCTCTTGCATTGCTGGTGTGAATGTAAACTGATATAGCCACTGCGGAAGACAGAATGGAGATTCCTTAAAAAACTAGGAATAAAACCACCATATACCCAGCAATTCCACTACTAGGCATATACCCTGAGGAAACCAAAACTGAAAAAGACACATGTACCCCAAAATATCTTTTTTATCTGACTTTCTCATGATCTTGAGTAATCTTGTCTGGGATTGGTATTCTGGGAGAGTATGTCCAACAGAAACAGAACAAGACCTTATTGTGAAAGTCAGGTCAGCTTCCCAATGTCAGGACTTGCTTTTAAATTTCTTTTCATTTGCCCCCTTTGAGTACACTTATTTCCATTTGGTTCAAAAACCTCTGATGTGAATTAGGCTTTATATGTGCTTTTTCAATTGTTCTTTTTCTCATTAAAACAGCTGAGACAGTATCTGTGCAGATTCCTAGACCATTTTGACAATGAGACAAATCAAAGAGTTGGTGAAAAACTAGCCCAAGGCTTGTCTGTTGAAATGCAACCTTATCAGATTGAGTCATACTGAAAATCAGCATTCTCCCTGGCTTAGGTTTCTGCCTATCTGGTTTGGAGAGGGATTGGAAATGACTGATGATGAGTATAAGGAATCCCAGGTGGTAGAGGCCAGAGGGATTGAGACTGGAGAAGAAATGTGAGCACACAGCATTTTGTAAAGGGATAGCTGATTCTTTGATATTGGTGAACATTCCAACTTCTTCCTCAAGGTATTACAACTTATTCAGGGAAGAAAGAAGCAGAAGGTGAGGTGGCCAACAGTCATATTTTCAACTGAATATTTGTCTTGCCCTTTTTGGCAGGGGGAGCTATATTTTTCTCAGTCTTGGTTGAATGAGTGCCCTTGAAGGCTTGTTTGTGTTGGGTGTACTTGGAAGACACAGCTTTGGATGTTGTTATTGTTCAGTCGCTCATTCCTGCCTACTCTCTGCAACCCTGTGACCGGTAGCATGCCAGGCTTCCCTGTCCTTTACCATCTCTTGGAGTCTGCTCAAATTCATGTCCATTGAGTTGATGATGCCATCCAACCATCTCATTCTCTATTGACCCCTTCTCCTCCTACCCTCAATCTTTCCCACCATCAGGGACTTTTCCATTGAGTTGGCTCTTTGCATCAGGTGGCCAAAGTACTAGAGCTTTAGCTTTAGCATCAGTCCTTCCAATGAGTATTCAGGGTTGATTTTTCTTTAGGATTGATTGGTTTGATCTCCTTGCAGTCCAAGGGACTCTCAAGAGTCTTCTCCAGCACCACAGTTTGAAAGCATTAGTTCTTCAGCACTCAGCCTTTTTTCTTGTCCATCTCTTACATCAGTACATGACTACTGGAAAAACCATAACTTTAACTATATGGACCTTTGTCGGCAAAGTAATGTCTCTGCTTTTTAATACACTGTCTAGGTTCATCATAGCTTTTCTTCCAAGGAACAAGCATCTTTTAATTTCATGGCTGCAGTCACTGTCTTCAGTGTAGCTTTGGATGACTGATCTATTAATTGCCAAGAGTGATTCCAACAAGTATAAGTGCTTATTTAAGTGAGATGATATAAGCCAAATCTTCCCTGCTAGAAGTGGGCTCCCCCTAACAAAATTGTTAAATAATCTCTAATAACTTGCTAAAATCACTCTAGGCAATGACATTTCAGCTTTTAACTTATATTCAATTGACAAAATGTTTTCTTTCATAATCTTTTCAATATAACAGCAATTTTTAAAAAGTTGGATATATGAAATTTTCTCAGTTTATCTGGTCTGGGAGGACTCCAGAAGAAAATACTGCACATATCAACTGAAGACACTAATTTTGGCTTTTTTATATGAAGTGCAAATCTTCTGGCTCTTGCCCTATATGTCTGGGATTATAGCCTATTTCTAATTAACTTATTTTAAAGTACTAAAAATAATTAGATAGGACTAGCTACAGGCTTTCCTATCATAATTGACTTTTTTTTCCCCCAGAAATCATAAATATAGCTTGAATTTTGGCTTTAAAATATTCCTTCCTCCCACCCACTCATCACTTATTTCCCTGTGGCCTCAGCTGTTAAAAGAAAAGAAGCTTACAAGTTGTTTCTGGAGCTGTGGCATCCTATCCTGAAGGAGCAGTATGTGGAGGTGAGATTGTAATGTGTGATTTCGTTAGTAGATGCTAAAAGCACAGGCTGCCCTTTGGAAATGTATGTGAGATTTGGTCAATGTAAAACTGAGCAAATTCGCCAAATAACTGCTGCTTATCTAGAATACTAAACAGAAAAGCTATTGCTCTTATGATTTAGCTCAGGTTCAAAAATGAATCAGTCATGAAAATAACTAACACCATAATGCCACAAAAAGTGATTAATGAAAATACATCTTTCAGATCTTTGGGATTCATTTTGGAAGGGTTTAATTTATATTTCCCATTTCTCCAAATAAAATATTTGTAATAATTACTTTGTCATGAATAGACTGTAGGGAAACTTCGTCAAGAGCGTAGTTCAATCTAAGTTCAATCTGTTAACAAAGACCATATGTGGATTCAGGAAAGACATAGTGGATCTGTTGCTAGAAAATAGCCAGGAAAATTAGTGCTATTCCTGCCTCAGTTTTAAATTTATTGGTGAGCAGTTAAGGGGGTTATTTAATGAACTTGACTCTTATTGCTCGTCACAGGCAGAGCAGGCTACCTCGTGCATACCTGCATGCTTCGACATGACATGAATTTATTGGTGAGCTGAAATTTCACAGCTTTCAAGCACACACAACTCATTGACCACTGTGTTGTACTTCAACGATGTGTCCAAGCAGCTTCCAAATAGATATGGCCACAGATTCTTGAATCTGATAAAGATTGAGAGCCTCCTTAAAGCCATAAACCATGTTCAGGGGCATCTTGATGTTTCTATGCCATGAGCTCTGCATATAAAGGCTGTTTCCAGGAGTTACTGTATACTGCTCCAACTGACACTAGGTGGACAGCTTTAGACCTAGAAAGTGTACGTATGCTGAAAAGAGAGAAGTACTTAAAGTAAGTAGAAATGTAGTCTTCTCCCAGCCTCTATGAGAATACGTTGCTTTACTCCTGCTCATGCAGGAAGTTGTTGTTTTTTTTTTTAATCGAAGTATAGTTGTTTACAATGTTTTGTTAATTTTTGCTGTACAATAAAGTGAATCAGTTATACATGTATATACATGCTGCTGCTGCTGCTGCTAAGTCGCTTCAGTCGTGTCCGACTCTGTGCGACCCCATAGATGGCCTCCCACCAGGCTCCCCCATCCCTGGGATTCTCCAGGCAAGAACACTGGAGTGGGTTGCCATTTCCTTCTCCAATGCATGAAAGTGAAAGTGAAGTCACTGAGTCGTGTCTGACTCTTAGCGACCCCATCGACTGCAGCCTACCAGGCTCCTCCATCCATGGGATTTTCCAGGCAAGAGTACTGGAGTGGGGTGCCATTGCCTTCTCCAATGTATATACATACATTCTTTTTAAATATTCTTTTCCATCATGGTTTATCAGAGGATATTAATAAAGTTCCCTGTGCTATACAGTAGGACCTTGTTGTTTATTCATTCAAACAATAAATGTTGTTTATTATTAGAATGAATAATCCCAATATCTGCTACTCCCAAACTCCCAATCCACCCGTCCTCCAGCTCCCTCCCCCTTGGCAACCACAGTCTGTTCTCTATGCCTATGAGTCTGTTTCTGTTTCATAGATAAGTCCGATTGTATCATATTTTAGATTCCACATATAAGTGATAATCGTATGGTATTTGTCTTTCTGACTTACTTCACTTAGTGTGATAATCTCTAGCCCCATCCATATTACTGCAAATGACATTATTTCATTCTTTTTTATGAGTGAGTATTATTCCATTGTATATATGTACCACATCTCAGAAAGGAAGAGTTTTGCATCCAGTTTTTCTTTATCTTCCAATTGAGGGTAGAGAAAAAAAGTGCTTAAATGCCCAACGTGGAACTTTCTTACCTGGTTTCATGACTGCCTCAGAACGAGCATTTACATTCTTTTAGCTTGCTCTAGATCTTGTATCTTCTTTACTGTTTTTCTTGAGGGATTTCTTTGGTGGTTGTACTTGGGAAAGTTTTTTTCTTCCTCAAGAGTGCATGACTTATCTCTGTGACATTTGGGGGGGGGTTTCCTTTTGCAATCCTTGCTAAAAATTCAGATAAAATTTATACATGGTGAGGTGGAGAGGGGAAAAAGTAGCATAACCAGTTGGTGACTAGGATGTTATTTATGTGATGCCTTTAAAGAATTTTTTTTTTTTTTCAAAAATCAACCAAAGCATTTCCCCCCAGTGCCCCAGCATAAGAATCCATCCATTTATTGAGTCAGCCAGTACCTCAACAACAAGAATATAACAAGACCATGCTGTGGGCTTGGAGTGGGGGCAGGAGAGGCATAGCGTAGAGTCAAAACACTTTCCTCTTGATTCTTGTCCTTGATTTGCAGGGCAGTCTTCTTGGAATGTGAGATTTATATGAGACGCAGTTAGAGAATGGTACAAGACAGATTGCTACAGAGTATTAACATTTTGACTTGTAGACATCATATGCTGTTGGCACTCAAAGAAAGGAAAAATGGCAAAAGTGACTTATCTAATATCTCAGGACAATAGTACCCGACCCTTCCTACCCTTTACCTTTCCTCAAACCACTGTAATGTTTTGCTCAAATATAAAGAGCACATCTATTTTCTCTATTTAAATGTGATCTACTTTTGTAGATCCAGTCATGGATCCTTGTGGATTCAGTGGTCCAGTCATAGACCACTGAAAATGGTAAAAAGCATCTCTTCTAAGGTAGAAAATTGCGCTTGGTTTGGGGACTGCTTGTAGACAATAAAGTTCAGATTAGGCCAATGAGTGAGAGTCTCATGGAGGTTTGAAAGATCCAGCAGCAGAGAGTCAACACTTTGTGTTCTCACTGGTATAAATGACAATTGCTTATGTGAGGGAGGGGGGAAAGCAAAACATTAGGTGAAATGGTTCTCTTTCTTACTAATTCTTAATGGAATATAGTTGCTTTACAATGTCGTGTTAGTTTCTGTTGTACATCAAAGAGAATCATATATATACACATGTTTATCCCCTCTGTTTTGGACTTCCTTCCCATTTATGTCACCACAGAGCACTGAGTAGAGCTCCTTGTACTGTATGGTAGGTTCTCAGTAATTATCTGTTTTATACATAGTAGTGTATATATGTCAATCCCAATCTTCTAATCTATCCCAAGCCCACTTACCCTTTGGTATTCATACATTTGTTCTTTATATCTGTGTCCTTATTTCTGCTTTGCAAATAGTATCACCTATACCATTTTTCTAGATTTCATACATGTATGTTAATATACACTGTTTTTCTCTTTCTGATTTACTTCACTCTATATGACAATCTGTAGCTCCATCCACATCTCTGTAAATGACAGGATTTTGTTCCTTTTCATAGCTGAGTGATAGTCCATTGTATATATGTACTGCTGCTGCTGCTGCTGCTGCTAAGTCACTTCAGTCATGTCCGACTCTGTGTGACCCCATAGACAGCAGTCCACCAGGCTCCCCCGTCCCTGGGATTCTCCAGGCAAGAACACTGGAGTGGGTTGCCATTTCCTTCTCCAATGCAGGAAAGTGAAAAGTGAAAGTGAAGTCACTCAGTCCTGTCTGACTCTTCGTGACCCCATGGACTGCAGCCCACCAGGCTCCTCCGTCCATGGGATTTTCCAGGCAAGAGTACTGGAGTGGGGTGCCATCGCCTTCTCCCATATATGTACTACATCTTCTTTATCCGTTCTTCTGTTGATGGACATTTAGGTTGTTTCTATGTCCTGACTATTGTAAATGGTGATGCAATGAACATTGGGTGCTTGTGCATTTTTGAATTATAATTTTCTCTCAGTATATGCCCAGTAATGGGATTGTTGGGTCATATGGTAGTTCTAGTTTGGGTTTTTTAAGGAACCTCCTTACTGTTCTCCAGAGTGGCTGTATCAATTTGCATTCCACCAACAATGCATCTAGGTTCCCTTTTCTCCACTCCATTTCCAG
This sequence comes from Oryx dammah, assembly GCF_014754425.2. Lineage (NCBI taxonomy): Eukaryota > Metazoa > Chordata > Mammalia > Artiodactyla > Bovidae > Oryx > Oryx dammah. The sequence continues at coordinate 38,238,121 of NW_024070204.1, read as the reverse complement.
CATTTGCTGTTTATAGATTTTTTTATGATGGTTATTCTGATTGGTGTGAGGTGATACCTCATTGTAGTTTTGATTTGCATCTAATAATTAGTGATATGTTGAACATCGTTTCATGTGTATGTTGGCTACCTATATGTCTTCTTTGGAGAAATGTCTGTTTAGGTCTTCTGCCCATTGTTTAATTGAGTGGTTTGTTTTTTAGATATTGAGCTATGTGAACTGTTTGTATATTTTGGAGATTAATCCTTTGTCAGTTGCTTCATTTGCAAATAATTTCTCTCATTCTGAGGGCTGTCTTTTCATCTTATTTCTGGATTCCTTTGCTGTGTAAATGCCTATAAGTTTCATTTGGTCCCATTCATTTATTTTTGGTTTTGAAAGGTTTCTCTTTTGACCATAAAATTCAGCAAATCCTCTGAGAAAATTTGATAACTACATGTTACATGTTTTCATTTAAAAACCTGAAGTGGAAAAAAATGCTTTTAGGCTTGACATTCTGTCCTGTACAATGCATATGCCAAGACAGATTATTTATTTTCAAAAGTACATATCCAACAAAGTGCATTCCTTCACTTATTGAATAGACAAAAGGGAAACCATCTTTGGGACTCCTGAAAGACAGCTGTGAAGCAATCTTTTGCCAAGTGTGGATGGCCTTTGCCCTGTTTTTTTCCTGTCTTCCTTCCCAGTTTTGCAGTGAGAGGGGACAATTTTATAGTAACTTGATGAAACAGCAGAGCAAGAAGTCCCAGCTGTTCTTGCCCCAGCTGTCTCTGAGATCTAATAATATAGGGTGGGAATAGCACATCTCTCTGAAGAGTGCACACATTTTAAGTTGCTTTAGTTTTCCTGCCAATTAGACTTTTAAGATGCCGAATACATCTCCAGGCAACCTCTCTGACAATTTAGTACTCTTTGATAAAGGAGCTGAAGGCAGAGAGAAATTTTCAAGTGGCAAAACAGCATGGAAAAAAATTATTTTTTCATCACCAAAGAAAAATTCACGTGCATGCTTTTATTTAGGGAAACATGGGGACATGGGGATACTTTTTTTAAGTTTTTTTATTGGAGTGTAGTTGATTTACAATGTTGTGTTAATTTTAGGGATACAGCTAAGTGAATCTGTTATATGTATATCCATTCCTTGTTTTTAGATTCTTTTCTCATATAGACTATTACAAAATATTCAGTAGAGTTCCCTGTGCTATAGAGTAGGTCCTTATTAGTTCTCTATTTTATATATAGTAGTGTGTGTGTGTCAATCCCAGCTCTCAATTTATCCCTTCCCTCCGCTTAACCCACTGCTAGCCATAAGTTTGTTGTCTGCATCTGTGTCTCCCCTTCATATTAATAATGATACTAGCAAAGGCTCCCGAAGAGCCGAGGAGTCAAAATTCTCAGCCTAGATCAGGGTTGCTCAGCTTCAGCATGGTTAACATTTTGGGCAGGATAATTCTTTGTTTTGGGGGGCTATTCTATGCACCATAGGATGTTCAGGGGCATCCCTGGCATCACCTGCGGAATGCCGGTAGCACTTCTTCCCTCCCCCCATCATTAGAGTCAAAATTGTCTTCAGATATTGCAAATATTCACACTCTAGGGCCATGTGTGAGAAAAATCCCTCTGGTTGGAAACCACTGGCCTAGAGAAGCCAGCACACAGAAGGTCTTGTGACAATCACTTTTCCTGGCACTCAATTTCTTTCCTTGTTAGATAGATGATACCAACTGCCAAGGGTTTAAGGAAACATAAAATATTTAGTTGTATGATTTATTTTTTGTGTAAATGAATATGCCAAAATTTATTCATCTTTAGTCTCTGCTGCTTTCAGATTAGTCACCCTGGGAATTTATTCATCCATCCAAGTGATCCTGAAGCAATTTTAAGAATAGTTTTAGTGAGGGGTAAATCTTGATCCTTTCCAGGTGAATTGGTTTTAGAAGCAGCCTAAACTTATTCAGAGCCAAGTAAATAAGGTGGGTGAGCAAAACAGATGAATGCTATTTGGAGACAAAATACAAGTGGAATAGTAATGAGATTGATTTTTCTAATGTGCCTTGTGAACACACCCTGAAGGCAATCTCAATAGAGGAGTCATAAAAAGCTTTTGAGTCATCCTGCCACTGATGGGTTCAGTGAACAATCATCTCCACAGGTAACAATTCTGAATGATGGCTCACTTTCAGCCTGTACGTTTGGGGGTGTTTGTTATAAAAAGAAAATCCCACTACTTTAGAGTCCTACTTCATAGAAAAAGCTTAAGAGAAAATGTTCTTGATTTTTGAAAAAAAGTCTTTCCTTAAATATATTTATTATTATCTGTGTTACTTCAACAATAGATATTTACAGAACTTTTATTATTGAATCTGTGCTAAGTGCCTGAACTTCAAATTGACTGCAATGCAGACCCTCACTGATTCTCAGGGAGGCATTGTAATAGGGAGACATTGTAATAGACATTTCAATTAGACATTCTAATAGGAACAGTTAATTTCAACAGAGTGTAGTAAGTGCTAAGCTAAATCAGAAGCACTGGTTTCTCAACCCAGCACTGACACTGAATAAACTAAAGAAGTCGATTGTACCTGCCTTCAGTTTCCTGATCTTGTGCAGAGAACCATTGCTAACCTTTGTCCTCTCTTCTAGCATCAATAATCTGAGCCTGTGGCAACCGTGACAGTTCCCAACTGTGTATGTATTACAGTGTTTTGTAAAGGAAACCTTATCAGATGGTATCTAAATATTAACCATCAGTTCCATTTGAATCATTACCAAAAGAGGAAGAAATGCCCCGTAAGATGAACACTGACTGTCAGGAGACATGGCCTGTTACTAATAGTTCATTATTAAAGAACGATCATGAGCCAGATGAATTATGCTGACTTTCTTCTTCCTGGACTATGTAGTGTTATAATGAGCTATGTGTATCCTTGGTGGACCAGAAGTTGCTGTATCCTAGGAAAACAGCAAGAAATGCAAAGTGAAGTAAAATGTCTGTATTTAAAACAATCCACAGATTCTTTGTTAAATAAATGTATAATATTGGCAAAAAATATAATTTGCATCCATCAACCTGGGTTCAAGTTTTTATAGCTTTCAGGATGTCAGTTTCTGACCTCAACAGAATACTCCATTCTCAACTGTACGACAAAGGGATTGAGATAAAAAATAATATATTCTAAGTAGCTACAATAGACATATAAACACGTTCTCATCTTAGACCTCCTTACAATTGAATGATGCAGATATTTTCACTTCTATTTTGTATGTGGAAAAGAAAATGAGACTCAGCAAAGTAAACCAACTCACCTTGCCTTACACAATGTCTATCGCAGATTGTTAGTCGCTCGGTTGTGTCCGACTCTATGCAACCCCATGGACTGTAGCCCGCCAGGCTCCTCTGTCCATGAGATTCTCCAGGCAAGAATACTGGAGTGGACTGCCATGTACTTCTCCAGGGGCTCTTCCTGACCCAGGAGTAGAACCCAGGTCTCCTGCATTGCAGGCATATTCTTTACCATCTGAGCCACCTGGGAAGCAGAGCAGGAAGTCAATCCTGTCAATGTCTATCTGGTTTCAGAATCTTTCTTTTTTTTACCCCCATACATCCCTCCACCTGTGGAGTTGTCTCCAATTCAGTTCTAAAATTATATAATTCTTTTCACAAGTAATATAAAGCAATAGTGTGAAAATATCCCATATTTACTAACTGCAAGAGAAAGAGAAGAAAATGTTTATATCTACTTCCAAATTCAGGGATTTTTAAATGACGAAGAATGTAAAAGTCCTTGCATTTCCGCAACAAGTGAAGACAACTTTCAAGGAATGTTGTTAATTCTTATTCAGAATATGTCAAATTTCCAGTGCTTCAGGGAAAGGGGGCTGAAGGTTATCCCTTTGGTCAGTGTACTACCAGACATGGTGACGTGAAAATAAGTGTGCTATGCTGTTTGATGTCTGCCCACTTCTATCTCTAGTTTTTAACTTTCATTTGTGAGAGCCTTGTGTATATTGTTGGTGGTGTTCAGTCACTCAGTCGTGTCCCACTCTTTGCAACCCCAAGGGACTGTAGCCCACCAGGCTCCACTGTCCATGGGATTTCCCAGGCAAGAATACTGGCGTGGGTAGCCATTCCCTTCTCCAGGGGATCTTCCTGACCCAGAGGTCAAAGCTGCATCTCCTGCATTAGTAGGCAGATTCTTTACCACTGAACCACCAGTGAAGCCCTTGTATATATTACAATCATGAAATCAGTTCAAGGTTATAATAGCCAATCAAGTGAAAGAGTCCATTTTAACTTTAGTACCTTTGGGTTATACTGTAGTATGTGAAATTGTGGAGAATTGGAGGGCAGGAAATTAACAGATAGCCCTGAGATGTGGCTTTCAGCAGAGATCAGAGTAGTCTGTCCATTCATTTCTTCCTTCCCTTATTTGTTCTCCCTCCTGGGAGTGAGTGAGGCAGAGTCTCATGTTCATTCCATTAGGCATCTCATTCATGTTTCCAGTAGAGATGAAGTAGCGCAGAGTGTTCACTCTGGAGACAGCCCTGACTCTGCCACTTGACCATGGTATCACCTTCAGAATATTCCTTAACCTCTCTGAGCCTCAGTTCCTTCTCCATAAAATGGAAAAAAAAATACACTTGTTTCATAGGGCCATTGTGAAGCATATATTATATAAGACAATCACTTAAGGTGTTTATCTCAGTACCTGGCACACAGTGAGTGATCAATAAGTGTTGACTTTTATTATTATTATTAACAACAATTTTCAAAGTACACCCAACAGTGCTCTTCTAAATTAAAAAAATAAATATGCCTTTTTGAGAGCCTAATTTCCTAGGAAGAGACTTCATTATTGAGACTAATTAAGTTTACTTTAGATAGAACTTTATTGTAATAGAGATTATTACGATGATTTGGATTTTTCAATAGAAGTGGGTACGTATAACAATTCCTTACAGTAACTGTTAGGTGTTGTGTGGCCAATTTGTGAGAGATATCTTGGGATTTTGTTTCTAACATGAATATAGATTTCTACTATATTTATTATTATCTTTATCTTGGTATAATCATTTTAAGAACATGTTAACAGTGTGTTAACAGTGATTTTGTGCATCAGAATTACCAGTAGAACTTTACAATCTATTATGTGTCCTTGCAGAAATGGACCACCACCTTTTCAGTTTTGTACCCCTAAAGTGGCTTAAAATAACTATTACATATTTTGTGAGAAGTTTTGGAAGTCAGATGCTGTAGAATATGATAAAAGAGAAATTGAATTACATTTTCTAAACAGAACCAAAGTCTTCGTGTTTTAAGAAATGAGTTAATATCTGATGAATTTTTAATTGGCCAGTGCTACCTTATTCCATGGACAGAGGAGCCTGGTGGGCTACAGTCCCTGGGGTCACAAAGATTCTGACACAACTGAGTGACTTTCACTCCCTTTGCTCACCTTAAAATAAGACAACAACAATTTTTTAATTGACAACACTGTTTTCTAAAATTCAGTCTCATATTTTTCTGACATCTATATTGATGTATTCCAAGGAGCAAAGACTAGTCATATGAATAAATACCTGTTCTTCAGGGATCTCCTAATAGGTTCGACTGATTGAATAATGTTGACAAAGCAGTGTTCTGAGGAAGACATGTTGTTGTCATTAATCATATTTCCTTTATTTAAATATATAAACCAACCTACCAGATTTTGTTGCAAGTAAGCATGTGGCTGGTCCCAGGGAGACATCAAGCCTGTCTGCATACACAGGGTTGTTACAATAAAGCTGAAAATGGTTCATTAAGTTGATTCTAGGATCTCTGTCACCATTGGTGACAACTTGGTGTGACTGGGGTAATTGTGCAGCTAATTCGGGGAGCTAATGTGGACCCCTGGGATGTATGAATTTTCCATATTCCCATGCAGCTCTCCCTGTTTGCCATGTAGCTTTCAGTAACACCATGTGACCCTCCAGATGGCATGGCCTACTGAGGCGTTCCCATTTTGGCCCCATCAGCAGAAAGATGAGAGAGGAAAAAGATTTCTCCTATCTCTGGAGCTGAGTCCCCAAGAAGTTTTGATAAGGTTTTATAGCCTGTGTTTCAAAAATACATTAATAACATAAAGGTTTGTTCAGATGTGATACTCTGTAAACTGGGTTATATGTAAACGGAGTTAAAGTGAGATGCCATTTTCATTCTTAAAAACAGGGATCTACATAACTTGGTAATTGTTGACATGCTTAATGAAAAGAAGCTTAACACTTATGCTAAAGAAGGGACAGTTAAAAGTTGTGACCCAAAATTCAGTTAATAGTAATAGTATGTCAATAATTGCTGATGTCTTAGAAGCAATCTAAATATCCATCAACAGAGGCAATGGATAAAGAAGGTGTAGTACCTGTATACAATGAAATACTACTCAGCCATAAAAAGGAACGAAATTGGATCATTTGCAGAGACCTGGAGGGACCCAGAGTCTGTCATACAGAGTGAAGTAAATCAGAAAGAGAAAAACAAATGTCATATGTTAATGCATATATTTGGAATCTAGAAAAATGGTATGGGTGATCTTATTCACAAAGCAGAAATAGAGACACAGATGTAAAGAACAAATGTATGGATACTAAGGAGCAAAAGAAGGCGGGGATAGATTGGCAGACTGGAATTGACATATATACACTACTATGTGTAAATTAAATAACTAATGAGAATGGACTGTACAGCTCAGGGAATTTTACTCAGTGCTCTATGGTGACCTAAATGGGAAAGAAATCCAAGGAAGAAGGATATTTGCATATGTGTGACAGATTCACTTCGCTGTATAACAGAAACTAACACAATATTGTAAAGCAACTATGTTCTAAAACAAAAAAAATTCTGATGCCTATGCTTTTAGATCTACACACATGTAAAGACTTACCCAGAGTCATCTACTGATTTTCACCTAGATTAAAATCTTTTTTGTGTGTGTGCATACATATGAAAACTTTATTTTTTTATTTTTTTTTATCTCAAGGAAAGAATTTTTATTGTTTTTTTTTTAAAGATGTTATCTGATTGGATTTTTTTTTTTTTTTTACTTTACAATTCTGTATTGGTTTTGGCATACATTATGCTTAGCTTTCCTACCACAAGACCATCTTTTGGTTGTAATGCCCATTATTGTAGTAAATCTGACAAGGACATTAAGATGCTCAGTGTTCTGGAGAAGTGACTGGGTAGCAAAGATAAATGGCCCAATTTTGCAAACAATCATTTCATATACGTTAAAAATTGAAGCCAAAGGAAACTATTTTATGCCCAAAGGAAAAAAAGTAATCTGGTTGAAAAATAAGCCCTGAAGTAGGATGAGTGGAAGTTATTTTCTTCTTCTCCTGATAAGCTCACTTGTCCCAATCTAAGCTTCAGGCTGACCAACACTCCCCAACGCTTACTCTCCATGTCTTACGTGCAACTCACTCTTGTGAGATGGATGCATGGATGCAGAGGAAGACATCATTTGGTAAATGAAAACAATGCAAAGATACTCATTTCCTTACTGTGTGTCCAAGGAATTCAAGAAAATCCCTAGGCAGTCTTCCAGCTGCCCCAGCTGCCAGTGACATTCTCCCCAGGGGTGGCAGGGAAAGTTTGGACAAAGTGTAAATAGACATCGATAGTTCATGGCATGACTGTTAAGAATACAAAAAAAGATGGAGCTTCAGGCTGAAGCAGGAGCATAGAGGTTGTAGTAGATGTGGGTTGTGATGTCATTGTTTCAAATAAGTGCCTTATTGCCTAGGAAGATAATTATGTAAGCTGAAAAGTGTTCAAGGGTATATCATCCCTGTTGTGTTTGGAGAGGTGTTGCTCCAGGTGCTGTGTGGTTCTTTATGGCTCTGTGCATTTTTAATTTTTTTAATATAAATTTATTTATTTTAATTGGAGGCTAATTACAATATTGTATTGGTTTTTCCATACATCAACATGAATCCACCACGGATGTACACATGTTCCCCATCCTGAACCCCCCTCCCACTTCTCTTCCTGTACCATCCCTCTGGATCATCCCAGTGCACCAGCCCCAAGCATCCTGTATCATGCATCGAACCTGGACTGGCAATTCGTTTCTTATATGATATTATACATGTTTCAATGCCATTCTCCCAAATCCTCCCACCCTCACCCTCTCCCACAGAATCCAAAAGACTGTTCTATACATCTATGTCTCTTTTGCTATCTTGCATACAGGGTTATCGTTACCATCTTTCTAAATTCCATATATATGTGTTAGTATACTGTATTGGTGTTTTTCTTTCTGGCTTACTTCACTCTGTATAATAGGCTCCAGCTTCATCCACCTCATTAGAACTGATTCAAATGTATTCTTTTTAATGGCTGAGTAATACTCCGTTGTGTATATGTACCACAGCTTTCTCATCCATTCATCTGCTGATGGACATCTAGGTTGTTTCCATATCCTGGCTTTTATAAACAGTGCTGTGATGAACATTGGGGTACACATGTCTCTTTCAATTCTGGTTTCCAAATGCTAACAAGTATGAAAGGGGAAATTAATAATAACGCAATAATAGTGGGAGACTTTAATACCCCCCTCACACCTATGGATAGATCAACTAAATAGAAAAATAACAAGGAAACACAAAGTTTAAATGATACAATAGACCAGTTAGACCTAATTGATACCTATAGGACATTTCACCCCAAAACAATGAATTTGACCTTTTTCTCAAGCACACGCGGAACCTTCTCCAGGATAGATAACATCCTGGGCCATAAATCTAGCCTTGGTAAATTCAAAAAAATCATTCCAGTCTTTTCTGACCACAATGCACCAAGATTAGATCTCAATTACAGGAGAAAAACTATTAAAAATTCCAACATATGAAAGCTGAACAACATGCTGCTGAATAACCAACAAATCACAGAAGAAATCAAAAAAGAAATCAAAATATGCATAGAAACGAATGAAAATGAAAACACAACAACCCAGAACCTGTGGGACACTGTAAAAGCAGTGCTAAGGGGAAGGTTCATAGCAATACAGGCTTACCTCAAGAAACAACAAAAAGGTCAAATAAATAACCTAACTCTACACCTAAGGTTCTGTGCATTTTAAAGTACAATCTTCATGGGGATCCCTGGTGGCCCAGTGGTTAAGATTCAGAGCTTCCAAAGCAGGGGACTTGGGTTTGGTTCCTGGTCAGGAAACTAAGATCCCTCATGCCATACAGTGTGGCCAATAATAATAATAATAATACAATTTCAAAAGACAGAAAAATAATTTACATCACATAATTAAATGTTGGATTAGGAACTGTATATCCAGAACTCCAATGGTATTTTCTGTCTGTCTTAGTTGTAAGAGGTTTCTTGCTTCCATACTCTTAGTAGCCTGATACCTGGAGTCAGGCCAGTGTTAGCGGAGGAAATAGATGGTGGTGCAGTCAGGTCTGTCTTAGAGTAACCCATAAACACAATTAGCATATCAGAAGTTTTGTGTGTGTCTGCCTGTATTCTGCTGGGAATTTTTCGTTTAGACATAGAGACCTGCATGTATCTGGAGTTAAGCAAATGCACACAGTGCATTAAGAAAATAGCAAGGGATTCTATAAAGAAATGCAAAAAGGCAAAATGGTTGTCGGAGGCCTTGCAAATATCTGAGAAAAGAAGAGAAACTAAAGGCAAAGAAGAAAAGGAAAGATATACCCCTCTGAATGCAGAGTTCCAAAGATTAGCAAGAAGAGATAAGAAAGGCTTCCTCAGTGATCAGTGGTCAGAAAATAGAGGAAAACGATAGAATGGGAAAGACTAGAAAGCTCTTCAAGAAAATTAGAGCTATCAAGGGACCATTTTCAGCAAAGATGGGCACAATAAAGGGCAGAAATGGTATGGACCTAACAAAAGCAGAAGATACTAAGAAGAGGTGGCAGAAGATACAGAAGAACTATACAAAACATATCTTCATGACCCAGATAACCATGATGATGTGATCACTCACCTCGAGTCAGACATCCTGGGGTCCAAAGTCAAGTGGTCATTGGGAAGCATCACTAGGAACTAAGTTAGTGGAGGTGATGGAATTCCAGCTCAGTTATTTCAAATCCTAAAAGATGATGCTGTTAAAGTGCTGCAATCAATATGCCAGCAAATTTGGAAAACTCGATAGTGGCCACAGGACTGGAAAAGCTCACTTTTCATTCCAATCCCAAAGAAAGGAAACACCAAAGAATGTTCAAACTATTGCACAATTGCACTCATCTCATTCACTAGCAAAGTAATGCTCACAATTCTTCAAGCCAGGCTTCAACAGTACATGAACTGAAAACTTCCAGATGTTCAAGCTGGACTTAGAAAAGGCAGAAGAACCAGAGATCAAATTGCCAATATATGTTGCATCATCGAAAAAGCAAAAGAGTTCCAGAAAGACATCTACTTCTGCTTTATTGACTACGCCAAAGCATTTGACTGTGTGGATCACAACAAACTGGAAAATTCTTGAAGAGATAGTAATACCAGACCACTTGACCTGCCTCCTAAGAAATCTGTATGCAGGTCAAGAGGCAACAGTTAGAACCAGACATGGAACAATGGATTGTTTCCAAATTGGGGAAGGAGTACATCCAAACTGTATATTGTCACGCTGTCTATTTAATTTCTATGCAGATTGCATGCAAAATGCCGGGCTGGATGAAGCACAAGCTGGAATCAAGATTGCCGGGAGATATATCAATAATCTCAGATATATCAATAATCTCAGATATGCAGATGACACCACTCTTTTGGCAGAAATTGAATTACTAAAGAGCTTCTTGATGAAAGTGAAAGAAGAAAGTGAAAAAAACTAGCTTAAAACTCAACATTAAAAAAACAAAGATCATGGCATCTGTGCCCATCATTTCATGGCAAATAGATGGGGAAACAATGGAAACAGTGACAGACTTTATTTTGGGGGCTCCAAGATCACTGCAGATGGTGACTGCAGCCATGAAATTAAAAGATGCTTGCTCCTTGGAAGAAAAGCTATGACCAATCTAAACAACATATTAAAAAGCAGAGACATTACTTTGCCAACAAAGATCTATCTAGTCAAAGCTATGGTTTTTCCAGTAGTCATGTTGGGATGTGAGAACTGGACCATAAGGAAAGCTGAGGACTGAAGAATTGATGCTTTTGAACTGTGGTATTGGAGAGGACTCTTGAGAATCCCTTGGATTGCAAGTAGTTCCAACCAGTCCATTCTAAAGAAAATCAGTCCTGAACATTCATTGGAAGGACTGATGCTGAAGCTGAAGCTCCAATACTTTGGCCACCTGATGGGAAGAGCTGACTCATTGGAAAAGACCCTGATGCTGGGAAATCCTGCGGGCAGGAGGAGAAGGGGGCAACAGAGGGTGAAATGATTGGATAGCATCACCAACTTGATGGACATGAGTTTGAGCAAGCTCCAAGAGTTGATGATGGACAGGGAGGCCTGGTATGCTGTGGTCCATGGGGTTATAAAGAGTCAGACATGACTGAGCCACTGATCTGAACTACACTGAAGGGATTCTGTGTACTGTAATATAATATTTGGGGTTAAAACAAGAGATACATCTAGAGAAAGAAAAACAGTGCATGTTATTAAAGGCTTTCTTTTTATTTCATGTTAAGAAATTTGAGGGTTTTCTTAAGAACTAATTGATGCATTTTATGTACAGATGTAATCTGTATGAAGGTCAGGAAGCAACAGTTAGAACTGGACATGGAACAACAGACTGGTTCCAAATAGGAAAAGGAGTACATCAAGGCTGTCTATTGTCACCCTAATTATTTAACTTATAGGCAGAGTACATCATGAGAAATGCTGGGCTGCAGGACGCACAAGCTGGAATCAAGATTGCCAGGAGAAATATCAATAACCTCAGATATGCAGATGACACCACCTTTACGGCAGAAAGTGAAGAAGAACTAAAAAGCCTTTTGATGAAAGTGAAAGAGGAGAGTGAAAAAGTTGGCTTAAAGCTCAACATTCAGAAAACAAAGATCATGGCATCTGGTCCCATCACTTCATGGAAAATAGATGGGGAAACAGTGGACACAGTCACTGACTTTATTTTGAGGGGCTCCAAAATCACTACAGATGGTGATTGCAGCCATGAAATTAAAAGATGCTTACTCCTTGGAAGGAAAGTTATGACCAACCTAGACAGCACATTAAAAAGCAGAAACATTAGTTTGCCAACAAAGGTCCATCTAGTCAAGGCTATGGTTTTTTCCAGTAGTCATGTATGGATGTGAGAGTTGGACTATAAAGAAAGCTGAACGCTGAAGAATTGATGCTTTTGAACTGTGATGTTGGAGAAGACTCTTGAGAGTCCCTTCGACTACAAGGAGATCCAACCAGTCCATCCTAAAGTCCATCCTTTATCTGATGTTGAAGCTGAAACTCCAATCCTTTGGCCATCTGATGGGAAGAACTAACTCATTAGAAAAGACCCTGATGCTAGGAAAGATTGCAAGCAGGAGAAGGGGACGACAGAGGATGAGATGGTTGGATGGCATCACTGACTCGATGGACATGGGTTTGGGTGGACTCCGGGAGTTGCTGATGGAAAGGGAGGCCTGGCGTGCTGTGGTTCACGGGGTTGCAAAGAGTTGGACACGACTGAGCGACTGAACTGAACTGAATATGATCATATTAGGATTTAGACAAAGCCCTCTCTCTATAGTGGAGGAAATGAATTTGAATGAAATGATACTACAGCCCTGGACACCAGCGAAATTTTACCCAGCCAAATTCCTCATTAGAGGAGGGACTTGATCTGTTTTTGCTCATCAGGACCAGGGTACAATATAGGTAGTCAATAAATGCTTGTTGGTAAATGAGGCCATGATAAAACTGACAAGGTAGGTACCACATGACGATGGCCTAAGCTAATGTGGCGGCCGTAGGAATTGAAAGAGGAGAGGTGGCCGGAGATTCTAAAGATGTTAGTGAGGTAGAATCTACAGGAGTTGAACAACTGGCTTTTTATAGGGAGAGGGGAGGAACTGGGGGAGTCAGAATAAAAACAGAGTTTTCTGGCTTGGATCACTAATGATGCCATTCGCAGAGGTTGGAAACATTGGATGTAGAGCAAGTTGAGGGAAGAAAGATGATAGTTTGTTTCACTATGTGGCTTTTGAGTGGTTTGTAGAACACCCACGTCCTGAGAAACATAAGGCAGCCTGGGCAGAGAGAGGTCTGGGCAACAAAGGTATTGGGGTGGTTACAGATGGGACTCATGAGACTGTTGAGAGAGGGAATGAAAATCCAAAAAGGAAGGGGCAGTTAGGGAGGTTGGGATTGACATGTACACACTGCTATATTTAAAATGGATAACCAACAAGGACCTACTGTATAGCACAGGGGACTCTGCTCTGTGTTATGTGGCAGCCTGTATGGGAGGGGAGTGTGCGGGAGGATGGATACAGGTATCTGTATGGCTGAGTCCCTTTGCTGTCCATGTGAAACTCACAACATTGTTAATTGACTATACTACAATATAAAATTAAAAGTTTTTTTTTTAAAGAGATGGGTTTTGATTTTTTAAAAAAGAAGTAGAACACAATCACCAACATTTTAGTTTGGGGTAGAAGAAAATTAGTTGCCGAAAAACTGAGAAGGAGCCAAAGATTGGCAGAAAGCATCTCAAGAAATATGTCTTCCTAGAAGCAAAAAGGAGGATAAGAAGGAGCACATATTTTAGACACTGAAGATATAAAGACAAAAGAAACATAGTCCACCCATGGACCAGTTCAAATTATGATAAGATGGGAAACAAGCCGATAATACAGAGCCACCAACACTCACAATGAAGAAGTAAAGTCTTGTTGGAGCCCAGAGGAAAAGTGTCTCTACCAATCCCTTGACTCTGAGTTTCCAGGATAAACTCAGAAGTTGAAGAATCCTGAATAATTGCCTACTTAACGAGTGGTTTTGTAGCACACCATAACTCTATATTTTACATGACAGTTTATTATCTGTCTCTTTAATAACATTGAAACTCCACAAAGGATTTTTGTCTCTTGATCACATTTGTGTCCCCAGTGCCAACCATGGTGCCTGGCATATAGAAGATGCTGAAATTTTTTGTTGTTGAATGAATTAACTGTCAATCATAAGTCTGGACCAATTGCTTACTGACCTCAGACCATATCTAGGAAACGGTGCAGGCATGCTCAGTTGTGTTTGACTCTGCGACCCCATGGACTGTAGCCCACCAGGCTCCTATGACCATGGGATTATTCAGGCAAGAATACTGGAGTGGGTTGCCATTTCTTACTCCACGGGATCTTCCTGATCCAGGAATCAAACCTGAGTCTCCTGCACTGGTAGGCAAATTCTTTACCACTGTCCCACTTGGGAAGCTATCTAGGAAAGCCTGCTTATATAAAATTCCTAATATGAGTTCATTTTTTGTGTTTGGCTTCTTGTGAAAGCTGTGTTCAAAATTTTGATTTTGATTGAAATTTCAGGTATATGGTGCTTTAGTTAACCAACAGTTCACTGTCATAAGAATTATTCATTGCCTCCAGTAAAGCTCCCTAGCATGCTGTGTACTGTCTAAATCATATGATTTAATTCATAGTATCTTGCTCTTTAAAGTGCTCACTAAGAGAATTCTCCTTTAGATAGGTTTAACTCTGGGAAGTATTCTGTAGCTAGTGAAGAAGCTTTGGGTCTTTTTTTGTCAATTCTACTTGTATAGAACTCTCCTAGAAAATTACCTGAAACTTAAGTCCATAACTCTAAATGAATGACTTATTAAAATTTTGTTTTATTTTAAGCTCTCTAAACAAAGCATTTTTCAGTTGTCAAGAACTGTTCAGACCCATATTTGTTGTTTGCTTGAATACCTTGAAGACAGCTGAGTCTTAAACATTTCAGATTTGCTTCAAAATAGAAAAAGTGGCTTGTATAATGGATTACTACATTTATTCTAATCAAGTACATTAAAAAAATGAAGAAAAATAGGCAAATATTTAAGACTGGAATAATTATCATTCATTCATATCTTAAGCACCTGCTTTTCCAGGATTTGCTACATATTGTCCATTTGAAGTTAAGTAAGGCATTGTCTCCACCTTCATGATTCCAGAGGTTTTCAGGAAAACTTCATAGAGAAAGTGATTTTTGATCTAAGAATTTTTCAGATTGAAAAGAACTTTTGAGGCAGAAGGACTGCTATGTACAAATTGTATAAGGTATTACATATGTTCATTTTCAAGACCCACAGGTGTTTAATGGGTCTTGAGCCTAAGTTCATGTGGGAGGGCACAGATGAAGTAACTAGAAGCTTAAAAGAGATTCCCTTGTTGGTCAAGCTTTTAAAGTGACAAGAAGACATGGTTCTGTATTTTATGACTTAAAATACACAAATGCATAGGGAGAATGTGTTAATATCTATGGTTATAGTACATACTGTGACCAGTTTTATTATCAGTCAAGTTCATTGATGAAAATTCTCAGAATCTGGCCATTTTGGGGAACAGGCCATTTCTAGCCTCATTAAACCCACATAACTTAATGTTGCAGTAGATAAATTAGGTAAAAATGCCCTAGTTCTGAAATCTAATAATCACCGTGAAATGTAATATTCATCATGCCAGAACACTGCAATTATTTTGCTTTTTTCCCAAATGTTCCCTCAAGAAAATAAATGGCATATTTCTCACATGTTTCAGAACATAATAACTAAGGAATAGTGACTAGTCTGTTACAAATGAAGTCACATTGATATGAAATTGAAAGCAACAAGTGATGTTAAGTGGGAAAATGTATGAACTAGTGAAAGCATTTGTCAGAGAGACTTAGTGAGTCAGATTATTTACCCTGATTTTGTTGTTGCTGTTTTTTCTTAGAAAATCAAGCAAACCAAAGGTTAAAGTACGTTTGTTCAAAAAAAGTATCTTCTCTGAACTCTTGGGATTTCTTTGATAGTTTATGAAACATATCATAACCTAATTTAAATTTTTTCCAATCTTTGCCACAAGCAATATTATAAAGTATGGTTTGATGAATTTTGCCCACTGCAAGAGCAGGAATCACTTCTTTACAGAACTTTTCATTTCAAGATGGTGTTAAAGGTATAAATAAAGTCATCAAAACTAGATATAGATATTAAAAGAAAGATAAGATCTAAACAGGAATTCAAAGAACAAGAGATTTTTATTTGTTTGTACAATATTTTTATCATACTTTAATAAGCAACTTTCTGGGGAAAATAATATTGTCTATAATTGTCCTACTTCACAGATCTCTGGCCTTTTTACATAATGAGTCTTCTAAAATAACCTAGAAAAATTGTACTGACCTTCTCTTTAGACAGGATGGCACCTGATTTTCCTGATACGATGTTACATGCTCAGAGCATTGTTATTGTATTCCTTTAAACATAATTTAAGAAAGATGAAATTTGTGTTTAGTTACCCAGTTCTCCACTGCCTCAACAGTCTTTCTGATGGAATGTATCTAAACCCTAAGAAGACAAAATCCCATAAAAATTTATAGTATCCTCTGCATAATGGAGCTAGGACCTATAGCCTAGGATTAATCCCCCTACTTAAGCTTCAGGTGGAGATAAAAGAAAAAAATAGAGAAGAGCAAGTGAAGAGAGTCAAAAAGAGCAAGGGTGTGCAGCAAATGATTTCCTCGGTGGTCCAGTGGTTAAGAATCCACCTTGCAATACAGGGGATTGTGGTCAATCCCACATCTGGGGAACTGAGATCTCACCTACCATGGAGCAGCTAAGCCTGCGCCACAACTTCTGAGCCTGCACACCACAACCAGAGAGCCTGTGCCCTGTAACAAAAGATCCCGCATAATGCAACTAAGACCTTATGCAGCCAAATAAATAAATAGATTTTTTATAAAAGGTTCTCAGGTGGTGAGAACTGTAGCAAACAGAGTTCTCCCAGGATCTTTCTTATGGAGTTTGCTGTAGAATTGCCTGATGCTTCAATGAATAAACAGACAGGAGAAGCTAAAAGAGTAAGAGAATTAGGCTTTTAAAGAGAAGGGAGTGGAGGAGAGGCAAAGCCGGGCATAAGGTGTTTCAAGCCTAGATTCTCACTGTGGAAATGACCTTGAGTATTTTAAAGCAAGGCTACCCAAGCAGCATGTTGCAAAACCACACGCTGAGCTGTCAAATTTTGATCAATGTGTAGAATTTATTTAGGCTTTGTTGTGAAAATGAAGCAGTCCGCAGTTTGCCCCTGATGTTTAGTACATAAAGAAGAAAACAGGCAGCAGATACTCAGCAGAGAGGAGAATGACGTGGCTTCCTAAGCTCCTCGATACCTTGAAGTTAAAAATGTTCTATGTAGAACTACTTAAAAGCCTGAGCAAGTGAGAGATATGTGTCCTGTATCTCTTGTGACACAGGGGCCACTGGAAACTTCTGGCCTGGGAGGTGAGCAGAGTCTTCATCAACTTCACCCATTGTGGGATCATCTGAGGACAGGTATTAGCCTCACTGCACAGACTGGGAGCATTGGATAGAGCTGGATACAGTTCTCTGCGACAACATGGTGCAGAGCAGTAAGGAAAAAAATAAAACTTGTGTGCTCACCAGGACACTCCAGCTTGGCTTTGGGAGTTCACAGCTTGAGCCAGGGCAGTAAAAGCAATAAACGCCGTCCCGAAGGACCACCAAGGGGCTAGCGAGTGCCCCACAGGCCCCGGGTGATTCACACGCACTGTGCTACACGCGCTTGTCTTGTAAGAATCGCTCATCTGCTTAGTGCCTTTTTGAGTCTGCTAATCTCCTCAAGCGTGCAGCCAAAAATCTCTAGCATTTTAAAGTGTCACTTAAATCTCTGAGGGACAAGACTCACTTCTTGGTCCATTTCATGTGGGAAAAGTACGGGATGTTTCTGACAATCCCTCCCCTCCATCTCCACAATAGCCATGGAGTGGGATGTGCCCTAGTGGCTGCTGCTTAAAAGAATATTGATTTCTCCAGGAGACTGTCCTTTCATCACACTGTGTGGCAGAATTTAGTACAACAAAAGGTTAAAGAATGCCATGCACTGTTCCTAGCAAGAGGACTTGACATCTCTGAATTTGGGAAAAGTAATTTCCCTGAGAATGACAACCCTCCTGAGGAGATGTTTGATTCTCAAAATGACAGTTCTTTCATCCAGACACAACACTTTGCTTCCTTGGTGCCTAAAATCATGTTTAGTGTTCTAATGACCTTTAATAAGCCCAGCTATCCTTTACAAAAGTGAAGTTTGCTTTGGAACTACTGGCCACTTAAACAACTCCTAGAGAGAGTTAAGAGTTTCCTTGCAGATGCCAGACTGGTAAAATATAAGTATCTAGAATCTCTAATACTTTGCATTTATTTATTTATAGTCATTATCTGTTGATGGATATTGTCAATAATTCATAGGAAAGATTAGCAAATCACATTACAGTCATCTAGGGATTTTGCATTATACAGTTTAGATCCAGTTACTGGATACTTGGAGCAAGTACTTGAATGTGCGATTATTATTTGACCTTGTTAAACCTTGGCACTTTACACTATCCTGGGTAGACTTTGCAGAGCTTAGTGTCTCTGTGCTTTCTCTGAAAGTGAGGGCTTGTTCTCATTCTCAGGCAGTTTAAAGTCTCTCTTCGTCCTTGCCAAGTACTCTTGGGTCAACTGTAGGTCTTGATCCCAATGCCTTTCTACTTAGTGAGCTTGCATTGTGCAGACGGCCAACCACCTAATGTATTCACCATCACTCCTGGTCTAATGGAATCTAAAACCAAACCAAAGCTCCTAGTAATTTGTTCTATTTTCAAGTCATTATTTTATATGATGGTTATGACATTTCCAGAAAAAAATCTGTTGCAAAGTTGGAAGACCTTTTGTTATATTTGCAAAAGCCACCTGACCTTGTTAATTAACTGGTTAAGCTAGCGTAGTAGGTAGTGACATTGTACCTGGAGAGGACGGAGGGGGTGGGGGGCAAAGGGAAAGAGGGAGAAAGCCAGCAACTTCTTATTTTTAGTGGACTACTTACCCCTTTGGGGACTATTTTGTTTTTTCTCTCTGTCTTTCCTTTCTTGCCTTTACTTGATTTTTTGAGTTAATAGTACCTTTACTTGATCTAGTTTTAGAACAGGGAGAGGCCACACCTGCAACTCAGGGCAAACTTGTTAGAGAGAAGTTAGTGAGGCTGATGCCAGGATGGATTTGAGTTGACCTCACATGTCCTCTAGGCTTCCCAGGTGGCGCTAGTGAATAAAGAACCCTCCTGCCAAGGCAAGAGATTTAAGAGATGTAAGGTTCGATCCCTGAGTCAGGAAGATCCCCTGGAGGAGAGCATGGAACCCCCTGCAGTATTCTTGCCTGGAGAATCCCATGGACAGAGGAGCCTTGTGGCCTACAGTCTATCGTGTAGCAATGGGTCAGATGCCACTGAAGCCACTTAACATGCACACGTGTACATGTTCTCCACTAATATCTGTCATAATCAGGAACAACTCTAAGCTGATGACCACCACATAGGGACTTTCTGCTCAGCACAGGGCTGAAGACTCATGTACCTCAAGTTTTCTGCCTTTAGAACCTCAAAGTCCAGTGAGAAAGTGTGGCATAGCAATAGATGCTTATGGTGCAGTGTGATAAGCAAGTAAGAATGAACAGTGTGCTGTAAGAGCTCAGAAAAGGGATCAATCATTTCATCTTGAACTGAAAGGTTGCTAAAGACCTAGAAACTGATCTAGTAAATATCTAAAGCAGACCAACATTAGAGTGGCAAACTTTGCCAGTAATGGATCAGAATTCATTTAAATAGGTGAAGCATTTTCTTATACTGTACTGAGGATTCTCTTCAACACTGTAATTTGGAAAGTTCTAAAATGCCCATTTATTAAAACAGCAAGATACCACTACATATCTATTAGGATGGCTAAGATCCAAAATGCTGACAATACCAAATGCTCCACCGAACTTGGAGCAACAGGAACTCTCATTCTTTCTAGGTGGGAATACAAGATGCAACAGCAATTCTGGAAGACAGTTTGACAGCTTCTTAAAGCTAAACCTAGTCTTACCATATGATCCAGCAACCTCATTCCTAGGTATTTATCAGAATGAACTGAAGATATGTCTACACAAAAACCTGCACATGGATGTTTACAGGAGATTTATTCAAAATTGCCCAAACTTGGCAGCAGCCATGATGTCCTACAATACCTGAATGGATAAACAAACTCTGATGCATCCATGTGTGTGTGTTTGTGTTAGTCACTCAGTCGTGTCCAACTCTGCGACTCTATGGACTGTAGTCTGCCAGGCTACTCTGCCCGTGAAATTGTCCAGGCAAGAATATTGGAGTGGGTAGCCATTCCCTTCTCCAGAATATCTTCCTAACCCAGGGATTGAACCTGGGTCTTCTTCATTGCAGCAAATTCTTTACCATCTGAGCCAGCAGGGAAGCCCAATACATCAATACAAGGGAATAATATTCAGTATGAAAAGAAATGAACCACAAAAAGGCATGGAGGAAACTTAAATGCTTAAAATGATAAGTTTAAAAAGTCAGTCTAAAAAGGCTACATGTTGTCCATTCCAACAACATGGCATTTGGGGAAAGAAAAAGAGACAGTTGAATAGTGGTGATCCTTGCAGTGTGAATGTACTTAATGCCTGCTGAACTGTACACTTAAAAATTGTTAAAATTGTAAATTTTATATTCTGCATATTTTACTACACACATACAAAACAATACGTATAGTAAAAGACCAACGGTTGCTAAGGGTTTAAAGAAATGGAGGATAAGCTGATAGGTGGAGCACAGAAAATATTTAGGGCAGTGAAACTATTCTGTATGTCTCTGTAATGGTGGATTCAGGACATTTTTCATTTGTCAAAATCTATAGAACTGACTGGCTTCCCAGGTGGAGCTAGTAGTAAAGGACCCACCTACCAATGCAGGAGAAATAAGAGATGTGTGTTCGATCCCTGGGTTGGGAAGATCCCCTAGGGGAGGGCATGGCAACCCACTCCAGTATTCTTGCCTGGAGAATCCCCATGGACAGAGGAGCCTTGTGGGCTGTAGTCCATGGGGTTGCAAAGAGTCGGACACAACTGAAGCAAGTTAGCATGCATGCACAAAGAGTAAAATATAAAGTAAACTATGGACTTCGGTGAATAATAATGTATCAATATTGGTTCTTTGATTGTAACCAATGTACTATACTCATGTAAATTTTAGTAATAGGAGAAACTGTGCATGTGGAGAGAGGATATATATGGAAGCTCTCAGCACTCTCTGTGTATTTTCTGTAAATTTAAACTTCCCTAAAAACTACAGTTTATTGAAAACATCCATTTGGATAAAGTCAAATAAGTATACAAGAAAAATAATATATAAGATCAGCTATGCATTAATTTCTATTTCGATTTGAGCAAAAGAATACGAGTCTATAAAGGTTAGTGACTTTAAACCTAAGGATACATATGCACACACACACACACACAATTTAAGGAAAAGAATGAAGCATGATAATCAACAGGAAACTTACAAGATATCTGGTTGTATGCATAGCTATAGTTTTCTTTCAGCTGTGGCTTGAGCTGAGTGACAGATTTTGTTCAGAAAGTAATTGTTCCTTCATGAATATTCTCATTTTATAGGCGTTCTTACCATATTGCTATTTCAGTTACTGCCTCAGTGCATTAGATAGCATTAGGTAAACCAGACGCAGAGTGGTATGGATGAGAGGCTTGCACACTGGATAGGATTTTAGCATAATGGGGTTCTAATTGCATCTCTACCACTGAGTGGAAACAGGCAAGCTATTCACCCTTCCACAAGCATAGTTTCCACATCTATCCAATAAGAGGGTTGGATGACAAGTTCTCTGAATTCCATTTTTGCTCTCAAGTTCTTTTGTCTTGTCTGGTTAAATTTAGCCAAGACATAATTTGGAGAATCTCAAACAAAGCCCATGTCTGCAGAGATAATTTCATTTTGAGACAAATCAAATGTTGACTTACTTCATCAATTACTATTTGGACTTTGAAAAAGAAAATACCCACATCAGTATCCTGACTACTCTGACTGGGTCAGAGTCGCCCTACATGCTCTTATAGAACCATTTAACTCCCTTCTATATCCCTTACCACAGTATTTAATTAAACCCTTATTTTTATGATTACCTTTAATGCCTGCACACATGCACAGTTCAGTTCAGTTCAGTCGCCCAGTCGTGTCAGACTCTTTGTGACCCCATGAATCGCAGCACACCAGGCCTCCCTGTCCATCACCATCTCCCGGAGTTCACTCAGACTCACGTTCATTGAGTCCGTGATGCCATCCAGCCATCTCATCCTCTGTCATCCCCTTCTCCTCCTGCCCCCAATCCTTCCCAGCATCAGAGTATTTTCCAATGAGTCAACTCTTCACATGAGGTGGCCAAAGTACTGGAGTTTCAGTTTTAGCATCATTCCTTCCAAAGAAATCCCAGGGCTGATCTCCTTCAGAATGGACTGGTTGGATCTCCTTGCAGTCCAAGGGACTCTCAAGAGTCTTCTCCAACACCACAGTTCAAACGCATCAATTCTTCGGCGCTCAGCTTTCTTCACAGTCCAACTCTCACATCCATACATGACCACAGGAAAAACCATAGCCTTGACTAGATGGACCTTAGTCGGCAAAGTAATGTCTCTACTTTTGAATATACTATCTAGGTTGGTCATAACTTTTCTTCCAAGGAGTAAGCGTCTTTTAATTTCATGGCTGCAGTCACCATCTGCAGTGAACCCACTACTAAACTGTGAGCTATATAAGAGTAGGCAAAGAATTTATTCACCTTAATTCTCTAGTCCCTGGAGCCCAGAGTAGGTGGACAATACATATATAAGTAAATAGGTAAAAGAATGAAGATATTAGCTTAATGTAACACAAATATAATTTTCAATTTATGTGAAGAAAAATAAAATTATGGTTTTTAAGGCATGCCTTACTCTACATGAATTAGGAAGCCTTTCCTAAATGATATCTAACATAGATTGCAAACTTAAGCTGAAATAACAGCAACTAAGTAATTTTAATATTTAGGAATCAATAGTAATTTCTTTTACTTTATTGATCTACTATTAATTATATGAGTCACTGGGATCAGTTACATTTATACATTTTTCATCTAAAGTAGTTTCTAGGCAAATGGGTGAATTAAAATTATCATAAGAGAAAATTAATGAGCATAGAGGAGCCTGGCGGGCTACAGTTCATGGGGTCACAAAAGTTGGACATGACTTAAGAGACAAAACCACCACTACCGTGTTCAGTATAAATGTTAGAACAAAAGTAACTACTTTCTTAAGTAACAAAATGGAAATAGATTTTTCATTTTAAATTCAAATATTTCTTAATTGATGATTTGGTCACTTAGAATTTACATTTTCATTAGCTGTGAAAAAAGAAACTGAAAAAATGTAAAAAAGAGTCCTATTATTTTATTTGAATAATAGCTGAAGAAATCTGAAATCTTAATTACTTAGTCTGCCCTTTCTAAAAATAAGTTACATTTCTGCATGGTTGACTTGGTACTTCTTTTGGTCAGATACGTCAATAAGCTATTGGGCAGACTATCTTTTGCTTTCTTCTATCCTGCGTTCGTGGAGATGATTCTAAACACCAGTTTAATGTTTGCCCTTTATGGCCAATTTATTATTGATGTTTTAGAAGTCCATCTAAAATCATCCCTTTAATTTATTTAATAACATGCCCAATAATTCAAAACATCAATTTACAAAGATTATTTGTTTAGTCCAAGAGAGTGTCCTATGGCAAATGGAGAACCATAGATTTAAAACTTAGAACAAATACAAGATGGTAAAAACACAATACAGTTTTTTATGACTTATCTGAAATTGAAATAGATGCCTGAGGTGTAAAGAGTTTTTCAAACAAACAAATCATCCAGTTCAGCTTAAGCAAGTAAATAACACAATTCATGAAAACGTTTTCCTTGAGTTTATAGCAAATATAGACCTTGGCTTTGGGGGAAAATGTTTTAATAGGACTGTGACTTGACATTGGAAAACATTTTCATTAAGATCAGAAAAATGTCAGAATGCACCATTAGCTGATGTCATTCTTTATTTTCCCTAGGTTTAAGCATATTGGATTTTCATTGTGACTGAAAATATTCTCAGTCTAGACATGTGTGATGGTTTTAAATTATTTCAATCTATTGTTCAGGCTGTAGATACACGCTGAGCCTAGTGATTTTTGTGGTAGTCCAACATAGAACCACCTACTGGGGTTAGAAATTTTTACTTTGAAACTAAATCAGCCATTTATTTTAGCTGAAAGGAAGGCACTTTGTATATAAACAAAGTTCATTTTCCTTTGCCTAACAATAATTCATTTTCAAAATACTCATTGGATACTTGGAGATAATTTGTTTTTGCTTTGGATGTTTTTTTCTGCTTATATATTTTTGAAGCAAAACAATAGATTTCAAGTAACACAGAATCTTCAGATCACATAATAAAGGGTAGCGCTGTTTGAAGGAAAGAACATGCTTTTAATACCTTTGGTCCAGTTTCTCTAAATCATTGTGGCATATTAAGTATTTCCATACCCTTAGAAGCTCAGTGAGTGGGGGGTGCAGGGCAGCAAAAGATCGAGCTACCTAGATTAACTCTAAGGATCCTACAGCTTGTGTGAAGTTGAAACTGCCTTGATAGCACAAGTGTGTTGATGAGTTAATTATCATTAAACTTTTACATGCTGCTAATGAAAACAATTTAGCCTGGTGGTTCACCAGTAAATGAATCCACCCGTAATTCAGGAGATTCGGGAGATGTGGGTTCGATCCCTGGG